>NC_090906.1:13983221-14073221 GCF_040956055.1 Brachionichthys hirsutus | reverse complement strand
ACAATAAGCATATTCAGGGACAAATCCTGTCCAGAGCAACAACATTTCCGAAGGTTCTTTTCTCGTTCACACGATCACATCGGCACTGGGCGCAGCCATCTTTGATAATATATCTTCGTTCTCCAGAACACTATCACAAGGTAACCACAAGAGGGAGCTCTAAGCTCTGTAAGAGAATTGTTGCAGAACTGACAAAGGGCAGAACAGTATGCAAGACACTCAACTCCACCTTCGCGTTGCTAGCATTCAGTCCGAAATGATCTCATTCAACGCTGCGAAACGCAGCCATGCTAACGAAGGGGTTCAGGTGTAGCGACGGGGCTTCGGACGTTGACTCCGTTCCCGTTTTCAACATATCAACATTACTTTACGCTTCATGCAGATGAGCCCTCTGCTGTTGCTGCTGCCTATTTGAAGCACATCCAAAACTGAACCACCCGACGGCAGAAAGATCCGGGGGCCGCTTGACCACCGACGGCCTCCACGTGTTTGTGTAACTGCCCTGTTACAGAAGATTGGGCTTCGCTCGATGCATCTATCCAGGCCCTGAGTGCTCCATTACCCCATGTCAAAGAGGGCAGGGGTATTTATGGGGCACTTGAAGATAACTGAAACGCGAGGACCTCCCGCTGCACATCTGCAGGTCGTCGCCTTGTTTGCACTGAGGTTTTGGGGCGCAGTTAGCAAGCGAGAGGCAACCGAGGCCGGAGGAGGAGGCGTGTGATGTTGGGAAACTTTGGGCCGATATGAAAGGTTTTGGATCATTACAATTTCCCATTCAGGCCTTTGATGCAGGCCAGATTTCAACATTCTGTTTGTCTGTCGAGAGCTTGGCAGAGTCGGAGGCTGACGAGCCAAGCAAAAGTCACCCCCCCCCTTAAAAAGAGCCAGAGGTAATGTGAGGCTCATGATGTTCAAAGCATCACTCTCCTCCGTCCTCGTGGGACGACTAAAGCGCATCTCCAGTCGTGACGGAGTCGAGGTTTCATGACGTGATTAAGGGATTTGACACCATGTGTGTGTGTGTGTGTGTGTGTGTGTGTGTGTGTGTGTGTGTGTGTTGCCTCTTTTTATGTGTATCATTTCCTGATTTGAAGGTTTAATGAAATTATGTGGGGAGGACATTATGTAAAAGTAAAAACATGACAGTTGTGTTTCCACATTCAAATATTCAAGCTCATCAAACAAACGTGAGCAGAATCCCTCCGGCTGAAGCGTTTCTTTTTTTGGGGGGGGGGTAGTTTTATCCTTTGGCTTTGCTTTATCCACATCGGTGTGCATTTTTCACTGAGCTTTCACAGTATTTTAAGTAATTTCCTACGTATTGTTTCTGGAGCAGGGAGAACGGTTTGCCCAAAAGGTTTAAAAGGTTGCTTTGAAATTTTTACCTGGAAAACAATTTAAGCACCGATTTAAAAGAGAGATTCTGTTTGGAAGCCAATGAAGACCGGCTTGACCCACCATGAGACCCAAAGGGGGACGCGAGGAAACGTCCTGTGAAATTATTTAGGTGTTTAGGGGATGAGGGAAAAATCCAAACGTGTGTTACTTGAAACAGATTTCTGATCCAATAAACTTCCAATATTGCTTCAGAGTTGTAGAATGGAGACAAGTTTAAGTATTTCTGCGTGCTCAGAAGCCCGCAGCGCGAGCCGGGGTCGCCTCGTGCTCCACGGCGTTCCCATCTAAACATATCGACTTTTGGAGTCTGGACATCCAGAAGGAGGTCCAGACTACTCTCCACATCTCCATCAGTCCTGACCAGAATGTCCCACAGCAAAGTGAAAAAACAACTTATTGTCCACTGATCAAAGTTTCATTGTCAGATTTGCCCTGTTTCTTTCAAGTCAAGTGTGCAATTAAAAATTGAGGGGGGGTGGGACTGGAGACATAATAGATCCAATATTCAGCCGAAATGAAACTTTAGCTTAATCCAAATACACAACTGGTCCTCAGTTATTCCTCGTTTCGTGTGCCAAGGCGAGACTTCAGTCCCTCCAAGCCAGGACTCAGTCCGGAGATCTGGGATACAGTTCTACCTGCTGGCGCAAGATAGTATCCAGTTTCTGCCGGTCCTCCCCGGATCGATCCCTGAGCTCTTTGCCCAGATCCTCGATTCGAGACACCACACGGTCCCCCAAAGCACCGAAGAGCACTTTCAGATCCATGGTCAATTTATCCAGAACTTTGAAAGCCGCCGTCTTGGAGACTTTCCGGTACACCAGGGCAACTCCCATCCCAATTAGCAGATGCCCCGCCCCCACCAATAAGCCAAACAGCCAAATATCTTCAGTGTCCTCTACAGATAGGACCGTGAGACAGACCACTCTCCATTTCTCCAGGGGTCCATGGTGTAGCCTGCTGCGTGGGTCCCGTCTGGACAGGTGGGCTCCCCCGGAGTCCCATGCTTGGGTGAAAAAATGTGATCAATCGCACTAAGAGACCAGCGAATCAATTCCATGATTTAGTGACCAGAGCTCAGCATGCAGCGGGTCCTGGAAAGCAGACAGACGAGACGAGACAAAGAATGCAAGCAGGGACGAAAGGAGCAGAGAGGAAAAAAGTCTGCTCTCGTCAAAGACCGACACTTTTTCTTGGACACTTTTGTCCCGGTCGAAAACGCCTGTCTGTTTCTTTCACAATGGAAAACGAGCGTCGCTTGAAAAAGTACAAATCACACGCAGTTCCACCGTTTCTTCTTCTGTTTGCACTCCGACAACCATGATTCCATCGAAAAAGAATCGCATCTCCTTTTTACTCTGGCTTGGTGAGATGATGCGCCCCCGCCCGCTTGTCGGGGGACATAAGCAGCACTTCGTCTTCCCTCCACATCGGACACACCGCTTTGCGGTTCCCTGCTCGGATAATTAGACTTTGTCAAACTTGGAATAGATGGGGGGAGGGGGGAGTGTGCAGAGATCTGAGAGGTTTCTCAACAAGGCCGAGCTTTTATCTGCAGCGTGGGAGCGAACCGGGACACGGTGGGTCGGCAGTGCTCAAAACTGGATTTGGCTCGTCTTCAGTCGGCAAAAGGTAGAACTAAACTGTGCATTAGATGGGCTAATATGTGTTGTTATTTTAATGACGCATGAAAGGAGGTTTGCATTAAAGGCCTCTGATGTGTGTGTGTGTGTGTTTGAAGTTACAAGGAACGCTCTGTGCTCATGTGAATCTGCATGTTAAGAAGAAAGAGAATCCTCTGAACACCAAGTCATTGAATTCAATTTGTTTTGCTTATACTGCTGTTTTGTCCTTTCCGTCCCCGTCTTGTACGATCACGCAGGGCTGCCACACAAGCCAAACGTTCGGCGAACTGGGGGCGTCGGCAAAGCTGTGTTGTTATTTTTAACATCACAGCCGGAGAACTCTTTAAGATGACAGTTTCACACGCAGCCGTGCCCATTGGAGTTCATTTTGTATGTTTGGATAATGTAGTTTGATGCATTTTTTTTTCTTATTTTATTTTTTTCTTAAGTTGTCTGCATTCGTGCTCCACAGTGACAACGTACACAACGTCAGTCTCTGCTAGAGTTCTATGCTTTTTATTCTTATAGTGATTGTGACCGTCACCTGCCCTCTTGGCAGACTAGCATATTCATATTTTATTAGTTTTATTACCTGCTTACCGCCGTAGAGGGCTGTGCACACCGCAGTGAACATATAACATGGACAAACACAAAGTGACAAATACACAGTGTTCTGAGGAGAGAGTACAACGGATTTATTTGTGCTCCTTAATTCTACCCCTTCCATCCAATCATCACCAACAAACAAACAAATTACACCACTGATGCAAAATGACAATGAATGACAATAAATAACTTACATAAATTACAATAAATTACTCAGGCAATTAATATGTGCAACGTAGGTGGACAAAACGGACAGAAACGGAGATAGTCATCACGACTCTCTCCGTTTCTGTCCCCCTAAAAGGTGTATTTTTAGGGCCGTTTTGAAGGAGGCCAAAGAGGTGCATGTTTTGAGGGCAGGAGTCAATCCGTTCCACCCTTGGGGGGCAGTATTGTAAAAAGATGATTTACCCATGTTAGTCCTGTAGGAGGGGGTAACCAGGTTGTTGTTTGAGCTCCCTCTAGTGTTGTGGCTGTGGGTGTCACTAAATCTGTGGAGGTGTTTATTCAGGTATGCAGGGATTGAGGGGACTGAGGGCAGAGCTGCATTGACTATTTTAAATGCCAATCCCATTTTGAGTTGTTTAACCCTGTCTTCTACCCTGAGCCATTTTAGGCTAGCAAAATGTCCAGGAAGAAGGTGGGTCATGGGCCCCAGATTGAGGAGTAGCCGAATCAGTTTGTTTTGGGAGGTTTGGAGCCTGGTTTTCAGGGACACTTTGATGTTTGAATACCAGGAGGCGCTAGCATAGTCAAAGAGGGGCTGAACGAGGGCTGCAGCAAGCGTCCGGAGAGCACTTCTGTTGACAAAAGCAGACATTCTGCCCAAAAATCTTGTTCTTTGATTGACTTTTTTGATCATCTTAGTTGCCATACTATCACCAGACAGGTATTTGTCAAGAACACAGCCCAAATAGGTAATCTCTTCTTTGCTGGAGATTACTGTATTATCGACTGTGACCTTGAAATCCTCAACATTTATCTCACGTAGAGAGTGTTTAGACCCAAAAAGAATAGATTCGGTTTTACCAAGATGTAGTGACAGTTTGTTATCGGTAAGCCAAGTACGGATTCTGGTGACCTCAGAGCTGAGAGCTTCCTCAACCTGCACTTTGTCCTCTCCCGAAATCAGGAGTGCTGAGTCATCAGCAAACAGGAACAATTTGCAGTTACAGGCAGCACTCATGTCGTTAATGTATAGGAGGAACAGTAACGGTCCTAGAATGCTGCCTTGAGGAACCCCGCAGCTTACCGGGAGGGACGAGGACAAGGTTCCGTTTATGTCTACCATTTGTTCTCGTCCCTCAAGGTACGATTTCATCCAGTTTGTTGATGTGCTATCAAAACCAATCGCCCCTAGTTTATTCAATAGGATTGAATGGTTAACAGTGTCAAAGGCCTTCTGGAGGTCCAGCATGACCATGCCGCAGTGTGGTGGATCTGGCATGCGTGAAACCTCCACCTAAGAACGGGGCAGCCATCCCGGGCCCAACAATGGCAACATGAGCCCCAAGATCACCCCAAGCAGCCACAGCAACCGAGAACGACCACCGGGGCCCCCCCAGAGCCACACGCAGAAGAACCAGCCCTGGGCCCGGGAGCGACCCCCGGGGCCCCCCCAGAGCCACACGCAGAAGAATCAGCCCAGGGCCCGGAAGTGACAATCACCAACACAGCCAACGAAACCAAGGCCAGCGCAGCGGCACGGGGAACAGCGGGCCGGCCCGACTCCCCACCTGCACCCAACACCACGGCCCCCACAACCACCCACCCCCTGGCCCCCACCGGCTCATCCTTAATATTGCAAATAGCAAAGGAGAGAGCGGGCAGCCCTGCCTGGTACCTCTCTGCAAGGTGAAGCTCTGTGAGGTAGTCCCGTTGGTGGTTACGGTCGCTTTGGGAGAGTTAAATAATACTGACACCGGGGCGGTGGTGGCGCAGTGGTTGAGAGGGTTGGATTTCGGTGCTTGGAGTAAACATGTATGGACTGCTGACACAAGTTTTTAACACTGTATATATTGTACAATAATATATATAATAAATAATATGAAAGAAAAAAAAAGGAGAGGGTTGTACTATGATCAAGAGGTTGGCAGTTCGATTCCCGGCTCAGGCACATGTGTACACTGTCATTGTGTCCTCACTTCACCCACATTGCCTGGGTGCATGCGCACGCGTCGACCAGCAGCAGACTACAGTTAGAAAGTGTAACTGTTGAAAACCAAATTGCCCTTCGAGGGACAAAATCAATAATTAGTATTTCGTATAAATGACTCTCCAAACCCAAGCTTGTGTGGGACGGCAAAGAGGAAGGACCAGCTAACTTTATCAAAGGCTTTTTCTGCGTCCAGCGATACAACCACTGCCTTTTTTCCAAGTCGCTGCGACATACTGATCAGATTTAGCAGTCTTCTGATATTGTTGGTGGAATGTCGACCTTTAATGAATCCTGTTTGGTCGCTGTGAATTACAGACGGGATCACTGTCTCCAGCCTGGATGCGAGTGCCTTTGCTATCATTTTGATGTCGGCGTTGATTAATGATAGAGGTCGGTAGCTTGAAGGGAGGGTGGGGTCTTTGTCCGGCTTCAGTAGAAGTTTAATTGCTGCTGTATTCATGTGGGGTCGTATATGACCATTGTTTTTCATTTCTGTCACTGATCTGAAAAATAACGGCGCTAACATGGTCCAGAAATGCTTCATAAATTCAGCCGGGAAGCCGTCCGGGCCTGGTGCTTTGCCGTTAGGCATACTATCTAGGGGGCGCTGTGGAGTTCATTTATAGACAGCGGAGCTTCCAGAGTGTTCTTATACTCAGTTGATAGTTGAGGAGTATTCAGATTACTGAGAAATGCCTCAAAATCCTCCGGGTTGGGTTTATTAGCTGCTGAATACAAGTTGTGGTAGAACGTGTAAAATATCTGATTGATTTCTTCTGGTGATTGCGTGCACTCACCATTTAACCCTTTAATTGCTGTTATGAGAGATCTTTACCCTCGCCGAAGAGGAGGCAAGGGTATTGCAATTGGGTGCGTTTGTTTGTTTGTCTGTCCGAGCGCATAACTCAAAAATGTGCTGTAAACTGCCACTTTAAGAGGGAGGGACACGAATGGCATGATGGGAAAAAGAGTCCAGAAGGAGTCTTGTAGTACGTTCCGGAGCAGCAAGCTAGAGCAGGTTTGGCCCCTCTGATCCGGAAGCCCTGTTTACTGTCTCACAAGATCCAATAGTCTATTGGAGGCGGAGTCTGCAGTCTCTGATTGTTGTTTTCTAGTTCTCTGTTACGTTGGAGTTGATTCGCCAGAAACTTGCCTGATTTGTTATTATATTCAAAGTCGTTGTATCTCAGTTGTTGTAATAAGAACTCTGTTTTCTTTGATAATATATAATCTAATTACCCTCGCCGAAGAGGAGGCGAGGGTATTGCAATTGGGTCCGTTTGTTTGTCTGTTTGTCTGTTTGCTTGTCTGTCCGAGCGCATAACTCAAAAACTAGTAACCCAATCGACTTGAAATTTTTACACAAGCAAGGTTCTGTCCGTGGCTCGGTCCTCCCCGAGAATGGCGTGGATCGGATCTGGATCCAGATTCTAGAATTATTTTTACATCTGGAATTGTGCCTGTGCTGTAAAGTGTCACTTTAAGACGGAGGGACATGAATGGCATGATGGGAAAAAGAGTCCAGAAGATGGCTTGTAGTACATTCCGGTTAGTTGTTTGATTTTCTCCTCTATTTCCTTTTCCATTTTCTGTTCCTGTTTTTTTTTGTAAGAGGCATATGATATAATTTTACCCCAGCCACAATTTAAACACATTGAAAGGTGGGGCGCTTTAAAGCTAAGGTGGCTAATTTGACAGGAAACGGGAAGAAAATCCTCCTCAAACTGCCGCTGTCCCAGTCTGCGATGAACTCATCCATTCGTTTAATTTGGTCTGAATGGCATACCTGTCAACCTCCAAGGCTCCATGGCCTTACAACCCGTTGATTTTTTCCTTACAAAATACAAAATAAACTTACACCATATATTTTTTTTCAAATGCAAATTCAATTATGTACATAGTTGGACATTATTAATTAGGATACAGTTTAATTTTGATATTTTAACTAAACTAAAATAACTATTAATAATGCTTGTAATTTAAATTTTTAAATAAGAACAGATATTTCGGGGGGAAAAATCGTTAGCATTTTTATTTTTGTAAACCAAACTTAAGTATCGGTCAATGATGCTTGTAATTTAAATTTCAAACAGGGACAGAAAATACAAACCTTTGCTGGCTTGTGATTGGGAAACATGTTTTTCACGTTTCTTGATATTCGGCGCAGACCGGATGGGACTGTAACAGTTCGTGATCGTGTTCGTAATTCCGACTCTGCAGAGAGTCAGTGAAGGCATCCAGGGAGGAGGGGCGGGGTGTGTGTGAGCGTGGAGGGGGTGAGAGAGACGGGACAGGATATCTGTCCTGTTAGCGGCGCGGTTACCGATTAATAAAAGCTTGTTCTGAGACCCATCTCGTCCTTGTTTCAGCGTCTGACGGACGCTACAAATTTGCGTTTTCCCGTACAGATGTTCTTCTACGCCGTACACGTCTTACAATGCATAAAAACCGTACTTTGTATGGCAAAAACGTACTGGTTGACAGGTATGGAATGGTGTAAAACGATTGGTTGGCTAGCCTGCCTGCCAGCTTTGGGTCAGCTAGCATAATCCTTGCTTAGCTACACATTGCTAAAGCAGCTGGTCGAGCCAAATTACTGACAAAAGTTGCGTTTTACATTCTTTCTGATGACAGACAGAAAGTTGCGAACACAATTTCGTGTGTTTGCAACTTCTCCCCGAACAAGGTGCACAGCATCAATTTAATAAATTGCAATATCAGCAGAATGAATTTGTCTTGTGCATCATTTGCCTGCCATTAACCGCTAGGGGAAACGGGAGAAGCCGACAGCAGATGTTTTGTGTGGGAACCTTGATGGGGGAGTTCAGCTGGTCATGATGCTGCAATAAGAGCTTCTTCAGGCACATTTGACAGCAAATTAGAGTCATTTTGACGCTTCCAGCTGAGCGTCCTTTTAAAAGAAATCTGAGTTCCAAATTAGCATTTGTGTTATTTTTCTCTGGCTGGGAAGCGCTCGTTTTTCACACCTCCTTTCACAGAGTTCACCTGTCAATCACAACTCAAGGCCCCAGGAGGCAGGAGCTGCCTCCCTCAATAAATCTATTTACCTACAAATGTATAAAGTATTTGTAGTACACATCTTACACTCCAATCCTACACACACATGGGTATGGAGTTATATTAGTTTAATAGTGAATTAATAAATCAATGAAATAAGTAATACAAATACAGTGGAACCTCGGTTGTCAAATACAATTCGACTGTTAAAATTAATTATTTGTTCGAAAACCATAATAAATACTGTAAACTGGATGAATCCGTTCCTACGCACCAGATAAATGCCGATTACATGCCTACAGTTATATTAATATGTTACTACGTGTATCTAAACAGAAAACACATAAAAGTGTAAATAATACAAAAAACAAAAGCATAATAAATGTTAATTTAAGACAATTCTGTATCATAAAAAATCATGTAAATGGTACATAAAAAAACATCTAATCTAATAAAATCGAATGTTTTTTCCTGACCTCATTCTGCATACGATCCAGATTAAATTCAGAGGTGATAAAGAGCAACATGGTTGCGTAAAATTCCATAAACATTGGACAATAATAAACCGAGATATTAAGGAACACATTTTGAAACTCCATTGACTGCAACAGTAATAAATATTTCAAACGCATCCATAATCCAGGATCTCTTCTGGACCATCACCAAAATGTAATCATCGGTTCCTGTTAACATTCCCAACATTTCCTTAAAATGTTATCAAGATTCTTCCGTAACATTATGAGTTATGTTGCTAACAGTCAAACAATCCTGATTAGCTCCATAAGCCCCGCCTCTCGGCGGCGGTAATAACGACACACACGCTTTAAACGAGGTGCCGTCGGTATGTGCGTTTACATACAGCGCTGTGTGCACTTGAATCCAGTCTGCTCGCTCGGTTTAATGCTAATCAAGATGGCTTTACTTTACACCTGCTCAGTGCTTGTTAGAAGCTTGTTTATGAGAATGCCTCCTCCTCCTCCTCCTCCTCCTCCTCCTCCTCCTGTTAGTTTGTGCAGCCCCTCTAGAGCTGCTGCTCACTCCCCCGGGGCTTAGCCGGGCGAACGGTTATCAAGGATGTGCACAGCTTTGCCATAATTGCCCCCCCCCATGAGCTCATCGCTGCTGTTATTTCACATGCTAAACCTTATTAACTGTTGCACATGTCACACAGGTCTTGCCTTTAATATGCTACCATGGATGCTGGTGCCAATTAGCCGGGCTCGCTCCGGCCTCTCCCAGTGTTCAAAATGATGGCTCATTAGTTAATCGGTTTACCATACAATTATTTCTACATTTACTTCTGTCATAAAGGACTAAAGCTTATTTTTCCATATTTATTTCTGGTATTTTGCCAAGTTGATTACAATTGAATAGTGTTTATTCATCAATGACCCGACATATTTGGTTGAATCCTGGAGAATACTGTTAATATCGATTTAAATCTATTAGCCTTTGTAAATGTTTCTCTTTCTCTCAATGAATACTGAAAAATGAAGTCATAAAATAACTGGAATGTCAAGATGCCATGAGCAAATAGTTGTATCAGTATAATACAGTATATAATACAGTATACAAACAATATACAATAATAAAAACTATATAAAATAAGACGTTTATATATACACAATACCGAATCGCTGAAAGGAAGTGGAGGCTTGTTCGAGTGATCTGATGGAGGCTAAATCCGCACATCCTTCACCGTGATTTATTTCCTACATGGGCCTGTCTTTGTTTCGCCGTGTCAAAGAGGCCGGTGAAGGTAAAGGTGAGGTGATTAATAAAGATAATAACAAGACAGCATCGGAGCTATTGGGGCACAGCTTCCCATTTCTGAAATGTTTTAGTCTAACGTTAACAGAAATACATCGCCAAACAAGCTAATTATTTTCACACAAAAAATCACTTCCTATGAGAACAAAAATCTTGCGCTTCATACCGGACGTTTGATTAACAGTCCACAGGCGGAGCTATGCTTATGTAACCGGATGACTGGTTAGGTTACCCAGACATTCCTTGTTTGTGTGGGGTAATTAGGCAGGCAGGTGTGGTGGTGAGCACCTGTAGCACATTTGCCGCTGATGAGGGGGGCGTATATGCGCTTCCCCTCTCCCGTTCCCCGTCTCACTCTCTCTGTCCGGCTGAAGTGAGAGTCAGTTTGAGTCAGCGGCGGCTGGGTGCGGTCATTGCGTTTTCCCCGTCTTGAAGGTATGTGACAACGATAACACTTTTGCAGATTAAGATTGAGGTAACATCCGGTGAACTGGTGGCTTGTCCAGGGTGTCCCCTGCCTCTCGCCCATTGACTGCTGGGATTGGCTCCAGCTTGGCCCGCGACCCGATAACGGATTAAGCGGTTGGGACAATGAATGACATCCGGTAACGACTTTTGGTTGTAGGTTGGTAGCTGTGAGGCCCCTTCCGGGTAGCTGCTGCTACAGTAGGTGCGTTTACATGGACACATTTAACCCGGTTAAAATCCTGATCGGAATAAAAATGCTTCATGGACACACCTTAACCGGAATAGTCTAACCCGATCCAGCCTGATCCGGTCACAATTCTATCCCGACGGAGAGGGGTGCTTTATACCGATTTGTGACCCGGTCAGGGCGCATGAAAACACTTATTCCGATGTTTCGGTACAAGTCGTCCTTACTGCGCATGTCTGTGACGTCAGCTACACGCGCTGCTGCTATTGCCGGAAGCTAGCTGAAGCAGAGGGAGCGAAAAGCACGGCGGGGGGAAGACAGAACTGGTCAATATCTGAGACAAACATGTTGCCGGAGACATTAAAGGAGGAAACTAAAAGCGCAAACGGGGAGAACAAGCGAAATAACGCTGACGTTTCAGGCAGGAAAGCGCGGAGCGATGATTTGTTTACAGCGGAAGTTGCTACGCTACGCTTCTTCTTCTACCATTTCCGGTGCTTTTGGTCAAACTGCGCATGTCAGAATATTCCGTTCCGATCAAAAGTGTGATGCATGAACACGCAAATCCTAATCGGATCGGATTTTTAGGGTCCATGAACACGGCGCATCGGATCACAATTTTACTCTGAACTCTGATTGGAATAAAGACATTTTGTCCGTGTAAACGCTCCTAGTGAGCTCGGTGGGCTGGCAAATGCTAACCTGCAGGTAAACTGAGTCCGTTGAAGCTGTGCTAGGTCATCCCTGGTGCTGATGTAACGTTCCTAACTGCAGGGGATCTTATGCATTTATGTTGGCCTGCCTGAGTGTTGGGGTGTTAAATAAAGGTTGTTAACTAAGAATGTCGTGCTTGTATTCATTGCAAGCGGACCTGTGCATGGGTGTATTAGGGAAACCCTCTGGAAGAGCTCAGTTGATTAATGAAAAAATATATATATATTCAGGTGAAAGTCGTCGGCGACGAATTGATCCTTCTAGATCGGCCCCTCTTGTTTAACCGCATATCCCCACCGCCACACTTGGATGACTTCTGGAGGCCGATCACAGCTGCTATCATGAAGGTGCAACAAAAGTCTTGGAGTCGCATAGAAAAGAGCAACATGGAGGCTACAATAAAAAAAAGGCCATGCGGAAGCTTTGCAGGGCGAGAATCCCACCCAACATCGGTAGCAGGTAACCCGTGGAACATCGACTGGAACCGGTCAGCAGAAGAAACCGTGCCTTTCGGACTGCGTAATCCGATATGCGATTTTGTAATCACATTAAAAGCCCAATGCAGGACAAGCACAGCACTTTTACCTGGAGCCATAAAGTCTCCCCGAACAACCGCCTCTTTGCTACATTGTTTTAATTTTTCCACCTCCATCGGCGAAACAATGAAGCCCTTTTATTGGCAACTAAACATCTGCGACAATGTCAGAACCGTGTCGCCAACCCACCCAATGTCTGGAAAGATGGCCCTGCAATAGCCACACCGCACGGTGCTAGCAGGACAAACTTCACGAGGAGCTAAAGACGGCCCTGCAATAGCCACACCGCACGGTGCTAGCAGGACAAACTTCACGAGGAGCTAAAGACGGCCCTGCAATAGCCACACCGCACGGTGCTAGCAGGACGAACCGCACGAGGAGCTAAAGACGGCCCTGCAATAGCCACACCGCACGGTGCTAGCAGGACGAACCGCACGAGGAGCTAAAGACGGCCCTGCAATAGCCACACCGCACGGTGCTAGCAGGACGAACCGCACGAGGAGCTAAAGACGGCCCTGCAATAGCCACACCGCACGGTGCTAGCAGGACAAACTTCACGAGGAGCTAAAGACGGCCCTGCAATAGCCACACCGCACGGTGCTAGCAGGACAAACCGCACGAGGAGCTAAAGACGGCCCTGCAATAGCCACACCGCACGGTGCTAGCAGGACGAACCGCACGAGGAGCTAAAGACGGCCCTGCAATAGCCACACCGCACGGTGCTAGCAGGACGAACCGCACGAGGAGCTAAAGACGGCCCTGCAATAGCCACACCGCACGGTGCTAGCAGGACGAACCGCACGAGGAGCTAAAGACGGCCCTGCAATAGCCACACTGCACGGTGCTAGCAGGACAAACTTCACGAGGAGCTAAAGACGGCCCTGCAATAGCCACACCGCACGGTGCTAGCAGGACGAACCGCACGAGGAGCTAAAGAGGACCTGGATTTGACAAATGACAGCGGGAGTTGTCTCTTTATGTGGAACAGAGCATGTTAACCTCGTCTGTCTTGACTGAATCTCACAGGCCGGAGCAAGGTCCTCGGGGAGTCCATGTCCTCGTTTGGCATTCTGTGCAGTCCTTCCCTGACATACAGAGAGTATCGCGCCATTGATCACGGACTGGAAACAGAGCATTGCTTCGGTTTCATCATGGTTGCTGGACCCTGCTTGCTGCACTGGCTCGCCCATCTAAGGTCATTATGCTGTACAGTCCAGGCTGGCACTTCGTAAGTCCACAACTTCACTACTGGAGGACTCGCTCGCCATTATCGGACACAGGAACTCCGAGACTTACTTTTTCCTCGTTACCGTCTTGCTCGCGAGCCGTGACCCATGCTGTTTGTCATACGGCAAATATTATGACACTGTAATGGGAGTAATTTGGTAACATGTAAAATCTGACCGAGAGACTGGAGTTGATTGGCCTAAAAGGCTCCAGTAAAAATGAACTGACATCGATACATTTTTACCTTTTTATATGTGAATTTAAAGGAGACATATTCTACCGTTGCTCCACAAGTTAACAAAACTTATATGAAATATCTGTGACAGTCTTTGGTCAAAATATCAAACAGATGCTGCAGGACAGCGTCCCTCATTTCTGTCTCTAACAGATGCTGCAGGACAGCGTCCCTCATTTCTGTCTCAAACAGATGCTGCAGGACAGCGTCCCTCATTTCTGTCTCAAACAGATGCTGCAGGACAGCGTCCCTCATTTCTGTCTCCAACAGATGCTGCAGGACAGCGTCCCTCATTTCTGTCTCAAACAGATGCTGCAGGACAGCGTCCCTCATTTCTGTCTCAAACAGATGCTGCAGGACAGCGTCCCTCATTTCTGTCTCAAACAGATGCTGCAGGACAGCGTCCCTCATTCCTGTCTCAAACAGATGCTGCAGGACAGCGTCCCTCATTTCTGTCTCAAACAGATGCTGCAGGACAGCGTCCCTCATTTCTGTCTCCAACAGATGCTGCAGGACAGCGTCCCTCATTTCTGTCTCAGACAGATGCTGCAGGACAGCGTCCCTCATTTCTGTCTCAAACAGATGCTGCAGGACAGCGTCCCTCATTTCTGTCTCCAACAGATGCTGCAGGACAGCGTCCCTCATTTCTGTCTCACACAGATGCTGCAGGACAGCGTCCCTCATTTCTGTCTCAAACAGATGCTGCAGGACAGCGTCCCTCATTTCTGTCTCACACAGATGCTGCAGGACAGCGTCCCTCATTTCTGTCTCACACAGATGCTGCAGGACAGCATCCCTCATTTCTGTCTCACACAGATGCTGCAGGACAGCGTCCCTCATTTCTGTCTCAAACAGATGTTGCAGGACAGCGTCCCTCATTTCTGTCTCCAACAGATGCTGCAGGACAGCGTCCCTCATTTCTGTCTCAAACAGATGCTGCAGGACAGCGTCCCTCATGTCTGTCTCTAACAGATGCTGCAGGACAGCGTCCCTCATTTCTGTCTCACACAGATGCTGCAGGACAGCGTCCCTCATTTCTGTCTCACACAGATGCTGCAGGACAGCGTCCCTCATTTCTGTCTCACACAGATGCTGCAGGACAGCGTCCCTCATTTCTGTCTCATACAGATGCTGCAGGACAGCGTCCCTCATTTCTGTCTCACACAGATGCTGCAGGACAGCGTCCCTCATTTCTGTCTCAAACAGATGTTGCAGGACAGCGTCCCTCATTTCTGTCTCACACAGATGCTGCAGGACAGCGTCCCTCATTTCTGTCTCAAACAGATGTTGCAGGACAGCGTCCCTCATTTCTGTCTCCAACAGATGCTGCAGGACAGCGTCCCTCATTTCTGTCTCAAACAGATGCTGCAGGACAGCGTCCCTCATGTCTGTCTCTAACAGATGCTGCAGGACAGCGTCCCTCATTTCTGTCTCAAACAGATGCTGCAGGACAGCGTCCCTCATTTCTGTCTCAAACAGATGCTGCAGGACAGCGTCCCTCATTTCTGTCTCCAACAGATGCTGCAGGACAGCGTCCCTCATTTCTGTCTCACACAGATGCTGCAGGACAGCGTCCCTCATTTCTGTCTCAAACAGATGCTGCAGGACAGCGTCCCTCATTTCTGTCTCACACAGATGCTGCAGGACAGCGTCCCTCATTTCTGTCTCACACAGATGCTGCAGGACAGCGTCCCTCATTTCTGTCTCACACAGATGCTGCAGGACAGCGTCCCTCATTTCTGTCTCATACAGATGCTGCAGGACAGCGTCCCTCATTTCTGTCTCACACAGATGCTGCAGGACAGCGTCCCTCATTTCTGTCTCAAACAGATGTTGCAGGACAGCGTCCCTCATTTCTGTCTCCAACAGATGCTGCAGGACAGCGTCCCTCATTTCTGTCTCAAACAGATGCTGCAGGACAGCGTCCCTCATTTCTGTCTCAAACAGATGCTGCAGGACAGCGTCCCTCATTTCTGTCTCCAACAGATGCTGCAGGACAGCGTCCCTCATTTCTGTCTCACACAGATGCTGCAGGACAGCGTCCCTCATTTCTGTCTCAAACAGATGCTGCAGGACAGCGTCCCTCATTTCTGTCTCAAACAGATGCTGCAGGACAGCGTCCCTCATTTCTGTCTCACACAGATGCTGCAGGACAGCGTCCCTCATTTCTGTCTCAAACAGATGCTGCAGGACAGCGTCCCTCATTTCTGTCTCAAACAGATGCTGCAGGACAGCGTCCCTCATGTCTGTCTAACAGATGCTGCAGGACAGCGTCCCTCATTTCTGTCTCAAACAGATGCTGCAGGACAGCGTCCCTCATGTCTGTCTCTAACAGAAGCTGCAGGACAGCGTCCCTCATTTCTGTCTCAAACAGATGCTGCAGGACAGCGTCCCTCATTTCTGTCTCAAACAGATGCTGCAGGACAGCGTCCCTCATTTCTGTCTCCAACAGATGCTGCAGGACAGCGTCCCTCATTTCTGTCTCAAACAGATGTTGCAGGACAGCGTCCCTCATTTCTGTCTCAAACAGATGCTGCAGGACAGCGTCCCTCATTTCTGTCTCCAACAGATGCTGCAGGACAGCGTCCCTCATTTCTGTCTCAAACAGATGCTGCAGGACAGCGTCCCTCATTTCTGTCTCAAACAGATGCTGCAGGACAGCGTCCCTCATTTCTGTCTCAAACAGATGTTGCAGGACAGCGTCCCTCATTTCTGTCTCTAACAGATGCTGCAGGACAGCGTCCCTCATTTCTGTCTCCAACAGATGCTGCAGGACAGCGTCCCTCATTTCTGTCTCACACAGATGCTGCAGGACAGCGTCCCTCATTTCTGTCTCACACAGATGCTGCAGGACAGCGTCCCTCATTTCTGTCTCACACAGATGCTGCAGGACAGCGTCCCTCATTTCTGTCTCAAACAGATGTTGCAGGACAGCGTCCCTCATTTCTGTCTCAAACAGATGCTGCAGGACAGCGTCCCTCATTTCTGTCTCAAACAGATGCTGCAGGACAGCGTCCCTCATTTCTGTCTCACACAGATGCTGCAGGACAGCGTCCCTCATTTCTGTCTCAAACAGATGTTGCAGGACAGCGTCCCTCATTTCTGTCTCACACAGATGCTGCAGGACAGCGTCCCTCATTTCTGTCTCAAACAGATGTTGCAGGACAGCGTCCCTCATTTCTGTCTCCAACAGATGCTGCAGGACAGCGTCCCTCATTTCTGTCTCAAACAGATGCTGCAGGACAGCGTCCCTCATGTCTGTCTCTAACAGATGCTGCAGGACAGCGTCCCTCATTTCTGTCTCAAACAGATGCTGCAGGACAGCGTCCCTCATTTCTGTCTCAAACAGATGCTGCAGGACAGCGTCCCTCATTTCTGTCTCCAACAGATGCTGCAGGACAGCGTCCCTCATTTCTGTCTCACACAGATGCTGCAGGACAGCGTCCCTCATTTCTGTCTCAAACAGATGCTGCAGGACAGCGTCCCTCATTTCTGTCTCACACAGATGCTGCAGGACAGCGTCCCTCATTTCTGTCTCACACAGATGCTGCAGGACAGCGTCCCTCATTTCTGTCTCACACAGATGCTGCAGGACAGCGTCCCTCATTTCTGTCTCATACAGATGCTGCAGGACAGCGTCCCTCATTTCTGTCTCACACAGATGCTGCAGGACAGCGTCCCTCATTTCTGTCTCAAACAGATGTTGCAGGACAGCGTCCCTCATTTCTGTCTCCAACAGATGCTGCAGGACAGCGTCCCTCATTTCTGTCTCAAACAGATGCTGCAGGACAGCGTCCCTCATTTCTGTCTCAAACAGATGCTGCAGGACAGCGTCCCTCATTTCTGTCTCCAACAGATGCTGCAGGACAGCGTCCCTCATTTCTGTCTCACACAGATGCTGCAGGACAGCGTCCCTCATTTCTGTCTCAAACAGATGCTGCAGGACAGCGTCCCTCATTTCTGTCTCAAACAGATGCTGCAGGACAGCGTCCCTCATTTCTGTCTCACACAGATGCTGCAGGACAGCGTCCCTCATTTCTGTCTCAAACAGATGCTGCAGGACAGCGTCCCTCATTTCTGTCTCAAACAGATGCTGCAGGACAGCGTCCCTCATGTCTGTCTAACAGATGCTGCAGGACAGCGTCCCTCATTTCTGTCTCAAACAGATGCTGCAGGACAGCGTCCCTCATGTCTGTCTCTAACAGAAGCTGCAGGACAGCGTCCCTCATTTCTGTCTCAAACAGATGCTGCAGGACAGCGTCCCTCATTTCTGTCTCAAACAGATGCTGCAGGACAGCGTCCCTCATTTCTGTCTCCAACAGATGCTGCAGGACAGCGTCCCTCATTTCTGTCTCAAACAGATGTTGCAGGACAGCGTCCCTCATTTCTGTCTCAAACAGATGCTGCAGGACAGCGTCCCTCATTTCTGTCTCCAACAGATGCTGCAGGACAGCGTCCCTCATTTCTGTCTCAAACAGATGCTGCAGGACAGCGTCCCTCATTTCTGTCTCAAACAGATGTTGCAGGACAGCGTCCCTCATTTCTGTCTCTAACAGATGCTGCAGGACAGCGTCCCTCATTTCTGTCTCCAACAGATGCTGCAGGACAGCGTCCCTCATTTCTGTCTCACACAGATGCTGCAGGACAGCGTCCCTCATTTCTGTCTCACACAGATGCTGCAGGACAGCGTCCCTCATTTCTGTCTCACACAGATGCTGCAGGACAGCGTCCCTCATTTCTGTCTCAAACAGATGTTGCAGGACAGCGTCCCTCATTTCTGTCTCAAACAGATGCTGCAGGACAGCGTCCCTCATTTCTGTCTCAAACAGATGCTGCAGGACAGCGTCCCTCATTTCTGTCTCAAACAGATGCTGCAGGACAGCGTCCCTCATTTCTGTCTCAAACAGATGCTGCAGGACAGCGTCCCTCATTTCTGTCTCAAACAGATGCTGCAGGACAGCGTCCCTCATTTCTGTCTCAAACAGATGCTGCAGGACAGCGTCCCTCATTTCTGTCTCAAACAGATGCTGCAGGACAGCGTCCCTCATTCCTGTCTCAAACAGATGCTGCAGGACAGCGTCCCTCATTTCTGTCTCAAACAGATGCTGCAGGACAGCGTCCCTCATTTCTGTCTCAAACAGATGCTGCAGGACAGCGTCCCTCATTTCTGTCTCAAACAGATGCTGCAGGACAGCGTCCCTCATTTCTGTCTCAAACAGATGCTGCAGGACAGCGTCCCTCATTTCTGTCTCAAACAGATGCTGCAGGACAGCGTCCCTCATTTCTGTCTCAAACAGATGCTGCAGGACAGCGTCCCTCATTTCTGTCTCAAACAGATGCTGCAGGACAGCGTCCCTCATTTCTGTCTCAAACAGATGCTGCAGGACAGCGTCCCTCATTTCTGTCTCAAACAGATGCTGCAGGACAGCGTCCCTCATTTCTGTCTCAAACAGATGCTGCAGGACAGCGTCCCTCATTTCTGTCTCAAACAGATGCTGCAGGACAGCGTCCCTCATTCCTGTCTCAAACAGATGCTGCAGGACAGCGTCCCTCATTTCTGTCTCAAACAGATGCTGCAGGACAGCGTCCCTCATTTCTGTCTCAAACAGATGCTGCAGGACAGCGTCCCTCATTTCTGTCTCAAACAGCTCTGTCAGAAACGCCTCTGAAAACGAAACTGAAACTAAATCAATTGTGTGCAATGAATGTGCGTGCATGTGCACACACATCTTGTGCACATTCCTCCATAATAGTGTGGAAACATGGGAGAAGAGAGAATAAATAGGGGTAAGTTACATTTCCTTCACCAGCATTGGCGTTTCGATTTGTTGGTGTTGTTTCAGTTTCAGGGTTTTTTAAATAACTTCACAATCAAACCCTGAAACTTTCGCCTTCATCTGTAATTGAAACGCGGCGGCGGAATAGAACGTGGTGATTTTCTGTTGTTATTCAAAAGCATTGTTTGTCAAATCAGTCGGAATAAAGCGCCGACGTTGCAGAGTACAGACTCTTTATTGTAGGAGGCAGGAGCCCCCCGCCCCCGCCCAAAACAACAACGCGGTGGTACCATCGCCGTGTTGTCGCTGGGGCGGACTGGAAAGCTAACAATGTTGGAAAGAGTCTGGTGATGTTGAGGACTTCCTAGAATGGTAAACGGTAAATGTTCTGCACTTACAAAGCGCTTTACATGAGGCCTCACATTCACCCATTCACCCATTCACACACACATTCACCCTCCAGTGGGCGACTGCTGCCATGCAATTTGCTGCCAGACCCACTGGGGTTTGGGGTTCAGAGTCTTGCCCAAGGACACGCGGACAGTTGGCGCTAGGATTCGAACCACTGATTTACTGATCACTGGACGAGCCACTCTACCAGGAGACAGCCTCTCAGGGCCAGGCTCGACTCTTTGTCCCCCGTCTGTCCGATGTCTTTCCTCCTTTAAGGCTAGTGGGCACCTTGAACAAAATGGCTCGTAATACTTTAGCTGCTCACCCAGCTCTGCGAGCAAACTGGGCAGACTCCTAACAAGGTGCGCCTTGCACACCCGGTACCTGTCCCGCGTTGATCCATCATTTGAATCCACGATATAGGAATAAGATGACTTTGGTCTGTGGTGATTTTAACATTGACTTGCTAAAATCAAATGAGCATGCAAAAACTACAGAATTTATTCATACAATGTTTAGTTTGAGTTGTTATCCATTAATATTAAGACCTAGCAGGATAGCAAAAGATAGTGTTACTCTGATAACATATTTGTAAATCAACCCGGTATCGAAACAAAGAGTGGACTTATGATTACTGATATTACAGATCATTTACCTGTATTTGCTGTGATTGAAATGTTTTGCTGTGAAGAAATATCCCTAACAATGGAAACTATAAATTATAAATCTACCAGGAAAAAAACACCTGTTACCATTGAGGCTATGAAATATGAACTTTTATGTTATGATTGGAACGAAATTTATGTTGATATAAATTATTCGTATAATATATTCTTGGAGATATTTTTACAAATATATGACAAACATTGTCCACTGAAAAAATGTAAGCAAATAGCTAAAGAAGCAAAAACACCGTGGATGTCTAAGGGTTTGGTAAAGGCCCGCAGAAAGAAGAACAAGCTATATTCAGACTTTATCAAAAAACAATTGGTGTCCAACTACAGACCTATCTCACTTTTACCTCAGTTCTCAAAAATATTGGAAAAATTGTTTAAAATTTGACTTGATGCATTAATTGATAAGTACAATATATTAAACGACCATCAACATGGGTTTATGAGAAATCGCTCAACTTCATTGGCAGTAATGGAATATGTAGAAAATGTCGCAAAAGCCGTTGACCAAAAATTAAGTACAGTGGGCGTGTTTGTTGACCTGAGCAAGGCATTTGATACAATCGATCATGATTATCTGTTAAAAAATGTGAATATTATGGTCTTTGTGGTAAAACAAATCAATGGCTACAGAGTTATTTAAATAACAGACTTCAATATGTAACAGTTAATAATGTCGAGACAGTAGTTTGTGGAGTACCCCAAGGCTCAGTCCTGGGACCGAAACTATTTACCCTTTATCTAAATGATATTTTTTTGGTATCAACCCTGTTGAAAGTTATGTTTGCGGATGATACAAATTTTTTCTGTTCTGGAAAAGATTTGGTTGAATTATTGCAAGTGGTGGAAAAAGAATTTGTTTTGATTAAAAAGTGGTTTGACCATAATAAGTTATCATTAAATGAAAACAGAACTAAATTCATGATTTTCTCAGGAAATAGAAGTTTTGACAATGTAAAATTATATTTAAATGGAGTGGTACTTGAAAGAGTGTATGAAACGAAATTCTTAGGTGTAATAATAGACAGTAAACTCAGTTGGAAACCACATGTAGAATATATTAAACGCAAAGTGTCAAAATCTATCGCCATACTTTACAAAACAAGAGACATATTACACCATACAGCTTTGTTCCTGATATATTGTTCTTTGGTTGTACCCTACCTATCATATTGTGCAGAAATATGGGGGAGCGCAGGTAAAACATTAATAGGTTCATGAGGAAAATTACAAAAAAAGGCTCTTAGAATAATCAATAAAGTAGGATATCTTGAACCAACCAATAATTTATTTATACAAAATAACAATATCCCAAAGTGTATAAATGACTTTTTCAAATGAAGGGAATCCCGCTATAATCTGAGAGGTATATTTATGTTTGAATGTGTTAAAGCAAGAACCAACGTGAAGTCGAGGTGTGTTTCTGTTCTTGGAGTGAAACTGTGGAATGACTTATCTGATGATTTAAAACAATGTATTTCGTTAACAAAATTCAAAACATGTCTCAAGTGTGAAATAATTAATGAATATGAAAAGTGTGTATAAATAATCATTTGATATGTAAAGCCAATCTAATTGTCTGTATTATAGGATAGGCTACAATAAGCCTATTCCTTTTTTGGTTGTAATGTATATTTAGTTTTGTTTAAATTGTATTTTTCTTTTTGTCTTAATCTGACAACCAAAATAAAACTCATCATATATCATATCATTTTCCTCTCCGTGCCTTTAATCTCTTCGGGAATAGTTCCTCCAGATGTTTACGCAGTGACTTTGTTCCGGTATTCCTGGACACGCTGGAGTTGTGCTATTTCTCCGCTGCAGTCCTTTGAGGGAGGCTGTCATCCACAGACACATCGAAGCGCTGTTTCCATATGAAGGGCGGCCTCTTGCTTGTTTGTCTCCGGGTGGACGTATGTGCTGTTCCCATGGAAATCTGCCACACATAACTCCAACTGGGCAGAATTTTACACTTTGTGCACAGGAATGCTCCCGAGGCCTTCTGCTGGGACGGAAAACCGGAAGGAATAATGTCACTGAGCCGTTCCAGGTATCTATCATCTTCTTTTTGATTTCTCGAGTGGATTCCGTAATGCTCTTTAGGATTTGTAATAACGTCTTAAATGAAGGAGTCACTCCACATATTACAGGATTGACTCGCCAAGCGCTCCCTGCAGCGACAGGAAATGGCTCTGAAATGAGCATATTTTTACTTCGTGTGACTGAGTGACAGGAAGATCAAGCTCAAAGGCAGAGGGGGGGGGGGGGGGGGGGGCGGCACTGGCTTGATGAATCGGCGTCCGGCCGGGTGTCTGGGGCCTGATTTCAGAGTTGAGACTTTGTCCCTCGGAACAGAAGGATTCAGGTTGAATATTTGAGAAGCACAGAGAACATGTTAAGTCAGTACAGCATTATGACAATTTCAAAGGCCGTTAAAATCACGCTCAATCACTGCAGTCATTAATGATCATGGGGTGTCCTGAAGTCACTTTCAAAAAGCATACTAAACTAGAATAATGGAGATTTCATATGCGATTTATTGCGCTGCCTGAAAAACATCAATCTCTCAATTTACTCTGACTTTGAATATTTATCAATTCATACTTGACATGTCCCAATTTATACTCAAATTATTTTATATAATGCCCTTAATATTGGATTTGGCCGAAAATGCATGCAAAAGAATTGTGGGCGGAGCCATTAAACGGACCACAGCCTTTTGTTGCTATGCACTGCCTGGGCTATTTTATCCATGAGTAATATTGATGATCGGTTTCCTGACAGGAAGAGTGGAATGAGAGCTTGAAGTCTGCAGTCAGTGCAGGGCGAAGGGGGCGGAGCATGGCGGGCTGAGGGGGGTCAGTTCCTGCCCGTGCTTCGTAATGTCGTCCTGTTCTATTGGGTTCAATGCACATTTACAGAATCATGATGCGTCCGAACTCCAGTCAGCTCGCTTCGGGTTGTCATGACTGCTTCTCCAACGGCGTTCAGCAATAATTCAGGGTTAATTATGGATTCTCATCGTAAAGGTGCGTCACCGACGGGTTCGACTCTGAACAGAACCCTAACCCTCTCTGGCGTGACCTTTTATTTGATCAGGGGGAAAATATTTGATGATGATGATGAATATATTTATTAGATAGAATGTTAGAGTACAAGTACAGTCACACAGTAGCATGTATTACAGTACAAGTACAGTCACACAGTAGCATGTATTACAGTACAAGTACAGTCACACAGTAGTATGTATTACAGTACAAGTACAGTCAAACAGTAGCATGTATTACAGTACAAGTACAGTCAAACAGTAGCATGTATTACAGTACAAGTACAGTCAAACAGTAGTATGTATTACAGTACAAGTACAGTCAAACAGTAGCATGTATTACAGTACAAGTACAGTCAAACAGTAGTATGTATTACAGTACAAGTACAGTCACACAGAATCAGAATCAGAATCAGAATCAGTTTATTGTCAGTGAGGCTTCACTGACTAGGAATGTTTCTCGGTGAAGTCGTGCTACATCTAACATTAATGACTAAATACAAAAAACATACAAGTACAGACACATCAACAGCAGCCGGAGTGGTTACACAGATGTGTACTAGCAGCAGTAAACTAGCGTCATCACGCAGTGCAAATGGAACAGTGCAAGTTGTCAGTTATGAATGTTCAGGAGTCCGGGGCAGAATTATTAAGTGTTCATGAGTCTTACAGCCGAGGGGAAGAAGCTGTTCTTGTGGCGGGAGGTTCTGGTCCGGATGGACCGTAGCCTCCTGCCTGAGGGGAGAGGGTCAAAGAGTCCGTGTCCAGGGTAAGAAGGGTCGGCTGTGATCCGACCTGCACGCCTCCGAGTCCTGGAGACATACAGGTCCTGGAGCGATGGCAGCTTGCAGCCGATCACCTTCTCCGCAGCACGTACAATGCACTGCAGTCTGTGTCTGTCCCTGGTGGTGGCGCCAGCGTACCACACGGTGATGGAGGAGGTGAGGACGGACTCCACGATGGAGGTGTAGAACTGCACCAACATCTGGGTCGGCAGCTTGAGTTTCCTCAGCTGCCGCAGGAAGTACATCCTCTGCTGAGCCTTCTTGATGAGGGAGCTGATGGTCGGCTCCCACTTGAGGTCCCGGGTGATGGTGGTGCCCAGGAAGCGGAAAGAGTCCACGATGGAGATGGGGGTAGGGGAGTCTGTGAGGGCGAGGGGGGGCGGTGGGGCTGTGACTTTCCTGAAGTCGATAATCATCTCCACTGTTTTCTGGCTGTTCAGCTCCAGGTTGTTGCTGCTACACCAGGACACCAGCCGGTCCACCTCCCTCCTATAGGCCGACTCATCACCGTCCGAGATGAGCCCGATGAGGGTGGTGTCGTCCGCAAACTTAATCAGTTTGACGCAGGGTTATTATAGTTAACGAAAACTAACGAAAAAACGAAAACTAGAATTGAAAAAACATTTTCGTTAACTAGAACTAAATAAAAACTAGAATTAAAAGATAAAACGAAAACTAACTAAAACTAATAAAAATTAAGGACACTAATCTCTTCGTTTTCGTTTTTATCGATTTTTAAATTGATTTATTTTGCTCGGAGTTACGTGTGCTGGCGGCTCCGTCCGGCTGTTCCCGTCACTGCTCGTTGAGAATCGGGTTGGTGACGTCGCTAGCGACGGAAGGGCAGGAAGCGCCGAGCGCTCCAGCCCCGTGTGGGATGTGTTTATTACGACGGAGAGAAACAACAACAAACGGGGGGGGGGGGGGGGGGGAGTAGCCCCCCCCCGTAAGAGAAGCAGCCCCCCGGCTAGCAGTTAGCACCGCGAACAATAACGGGCTGCTTTTAACCTGCACCGACTGGAGCCCCCCCGCACACACGCTGGGGGGGGGGGGGGGGGGGCATGGCTCGCTGCATTAATGAGACATGAGAAGAAGACGAGCTGCTTGGAGCCAAGCCCAAAGTGAGGAGCCCCCCTGATGGAGCCCCCCTCAGCCAGGAGGCCCTGGAGATGGTCTGAATGAACCGTGGATCGGATTAGAGACGGACGACGAGGACACTGAACACGTTGGTGAGTGGTTCTAGTCCCAAATACATTAGTCTTGTTGACCTTTTATGCTGATATAAAATGTAACAATAATCAGTGTTGTAAACTTTAATTGATATTAAAACCCCATAAAGTCCCAAAAGGAGAGGAAATAAATTATTTGCTCTCTTTTACTCATTCTGATCCAAAACCTAAAATGCCAATCACAAATGTTGGAGCCTCCATCCGCTAGAACCTGAAATGTATAATTGTCACACTGACATCATCGTTATTGTCATGTCATGATTTCAGATCTAATATTGGGCTTCATTATAAATATACAATATTAAATGTGTTATCCTGGGGAAACTAATTTAGGGTGCTAACAGTGTAAGAAATTAAATATCATGAAACAAGTAATGTTATTATCCCTGCTGTAAAAACAAGGGTTATTACAGACAGTCCTAATTCATAAATAATTATTAAACTGTACTATTCTTTGTGTGTTTTACATTTGTTTGTTCTTTTTGCTCAGAGCTTGACCTGCCAGATGGAGAAAACAACAAGTTCCAGAGGATCCATGTCTGGCTCTCACCCTCCAGCTCACCCTGAACGCTGCCTGAAGAACCCAAATACTGACTCGCTGATATCAAGAGCCAGAAAGCTCGTCCACGCTGAGAGGAAATCATCAGCGGCAAATGAAGTATTAATCACAAAGTGTGGCTGAACTCTGGTCCGAGATTGTAGCACGTTAGCAGCTACGCTGCGGACTGTTACGGTTGGTTGTTTAAAATTACTGAATAAATGTTTTATATGTTATCTTTTGTTGAGTTGTATTATTTTATTATATTTTAATCCTGCATCTGACAAATAACTGAAAGTATGAAAAACTAAAACTAATAAAAACTAAATTAAACTGAATTAGAGAAAACAAATTCAAAACTAACTAAAACTAAACTATAATTAAAAATCCAAAACTATTATAACCCTGGTTTGACGGACTGATGGCTGGAGGTGCAGCAGTTGGTGTACAGGGAGAAGAGCCAGGGGGAAAGTACACAGCCCTGGGGGGATCCGGTGCTGATAGTCAGGGTGTCCGAACCGTAGACCCCAGCCGCACATGCTGCCTCCGCTCCGTCAGGAAGTCAGTGATCCACCAGCAGAGGGAGTCGGGCACGTCGAGCTGGATCAGCTTGTCCTGGAGCAGTCCCGGGAGGATGGTGTTGAACGCAGAGCTGAAGTCCACAAACAGGATCCTGGCGTAGGTTCCTGGGGAGTCCAGATGCTGCAGGATGAAGTGGAGGACCAGATTGACTGCGTCGTCCACAGACCTGTTGGCTCGGTAGGCGAACTGCCGCAGGTCCAGGAGGGGGGCGGTGAGGGTCTTCAGGTGGTGGAGAACCAGGCGCTCAAAAGACTTCCTGACTACAGATGTCAGCGCTATCGGTCTGTAGTCATTAAGTCCTGTGATCCTCGGCTTTTTGGGGACAGGGACAATGGCGGAGGACTTGAAGCAGGCTGGAACATGACAGGACTCCAGGGAGGTGTTAAAGATGTCTGTGAAGACAGGAGTCAGCTCACTGGGACAGTGTTTCAGGGTGGGGGGGGGAACATTGTCCGGCCCCGCAGCTTTACGGGGGTTCAGCTTTGTGAACTGTCTGTGCACATCCTGCTCATGGATGCAGAGGACAGTGGGGGGGGGGGGGAGAGTCTGTGGAGGCATTTGGCGGTTTGCCCTCGATGTTGTGGGTGGTGGGTGGAGGAGGGGGTGACTGGAGGGGTGTGGGGGGCTGGTTGGTCAAAGCGGCAGTAGTGCATGTTTAAGCGCTGGGCGAGCGGCAGGTCGTTCAGTAGCATGTATTACAGTACTAGTACAGTCACACAGTAGCATGTATTACAGTACAAGTACAGTCACACAGTAGCATGTATTACAGTACAAGTACAGTCACACAGTAGCATGTATTACAGTACTAGTACAGTCACACAGTAGCATGTATTACAGTACAAGTACCGTCACACAGTAGCATGTATTACAGTACAAGTACAGTCACACAGTAGCATGTATTACAGTACAAGTACAGTCAAACAGTAGCATGTATTACAGTACAAGTACAGTCACACAGTAGCATGTATTACAGTACAAGTACCGTCACACAGTAGCATGTATTACAGTACAAGTACAGTCACACAGTAGCATGTATTACAGTACAAGTACAGTCAAACAGTAGCATGTATTACAGTACTAGTACAGTCACACAGTAGCATGTATTACAGTACAAGTACCGTCACACAGTAGCATGTATTACAGTACAAGTACAGTCACACAGTAGCATGTATTACAGTACAAGTACAGTCACAGTAGTATGTATTACAGTACAAGTACAGTCAAACATCCTGTCTAAGAGGAGCATTTCTTGCGGTCTTGTTTCCGTTGAAAGTCCTTTGTACATAAATCATCGACATTTAACAATACAAAAACAAAAACACCCTAGTTTTGGGAGCTTTTGGGTGTCCTTATAATATATCAATCAGAAAATATGCCCCCCACCAGATGCCATGAGGGTACTAAGACGCCAAGGTTTTCTATATTATTGAATAAGTGGAATGAGGAACAAACACGCAATGAATACACTAGAAGAAGTTTTATTTCAATGAACAGCCACAAATGGTTAATCAATGCGGTGTGTTTATGGTTCTGTGTGCGTGTTCCTGTGGGGAACTGAAGGACAGTCTGTATTGTTCTGTATGGAACCTCATGAAGCAGTTGCTGCTGGATGTGAAACAGAGGTGGGCGTGGCACTTGGCTTGAGGTGTGCCTTTGCATCCTGGTACCTTGCATCTCCCTTTCTTTTCATCCATGACCACCCAGTGGTCTGCAGCATCCAGACGCACGTCAGGGACTGCAATAGGGACCGGAATAGGTGTAGTGGGTATTCTTACTTCTTCATACTCGGACTTCTTCGTACTCCCCAGCAATTGTGGAACTGGGACGACCTCTCTTACGCACCAGAGTCTTGTCAGACGTTCAAGATACAACTTGACCGTCTAAAACCTGATCTGTTCCTCTTTTCTCATCCCAGTCTCTCTTGTGGAGCAGCCAGGCGGTCACGATGGTCATGTTGATAAAGTGGAACATCAGCCGATGGAACCAATTCTTCAGTGCAATGAGAGAGTCCAGCAGATCCACTCCACCCATATTCTGATTTTCGAAGGCTGGCCTCCCATTCTGGGTGATTAGTGATGTTGGCACTGTGGGGGGTTCTCCAACGGGGCAAGCGTGGAATACTTCAGTCCTGTAATACTTCATTTTCATTTTACTCTTCATCCATGCGGTGGCTAGGTCTATCCCCACATCAGGTTAGGGTTATGTAGATTTATTCACCATTACAATACAGATTATTATTATTACCTTTTCTAATAGGGTGCACACTTTGGTTAATGTTGGACTGAATTATGTACTGACACTGGTTTCTTTCTTGGGAGCTGGAGAAAGAGCCAGGGTCAGGGATGGAAGCCATTTTTAACAGCATGGACTCAACCATCTGCATATTGAACTGAGGGGGGGATACTATTCCTAAATTAACTGTCGATGAGTTCATTTGTTTAATCACTTTAATATTCACTTCTTAATTTGCGCCAAGTTATGGTTATTACCCTCGCCGAAGGGGAGGCGGGGGTCTTGCAATTGGGTTTGTCTGTCTGTCCACACGCATAACTCAAAAACTAGTAACCTAATCAACGTTTTTTACACAAGCAAGGTTCTGTCCGTGGCTCGGTCCTCCCCTAGAATGGCGTTGATCTGGATCTGGATCCAGATTCTAGAATTATTTTTACATCTGGAATTGTGCCTGTGCTGTAAACTGCCACTTTAAGAGGGAGGGACACGAATGGCATGATGGGAAAAAGAGTCCAGAAGGTGTGTTGTAGTACGCAGGAGACAAAAATATTACTTGACGTTACTGAACCGAGGACTGTAATTAAAAGTTGATCTGGATCCAGATTCCAGAATTTTTTTAAGGATTCTTTAACGTTGCGAGATCGGGCACTTGGAGGCGAGGGTCTGCAATCTCTGATTGATCAGCTTGCTTTTACTTTGATTACTTCAAGTGCTGATTTCTCTAAGTTGGTTTATTTTGGCTGGTTGATTGTGTCATGCCTCCCGCTCGGTTTACTTGAGTTACTCCACCCCTATTTCAGAAGCCTCTGTTCCATGTCCTTTGGAGGTTTTTGGGTTTTTACGTCAGGTCGTGTTAAGTTGACCTCAGTTGGGTTAGGCCCAAATCTTTCTTATGTAGGATTTGGATTCATTTTGACTTTGGGCGATAATTCTTCTTACGATTCAATCAATGAGAACAGTCTCAACTTTTTGACCACCTTCGTCCGTGCCTCTTTGAATGGTCCACGACAATCCACAGACTCATTGTCATCAGGCAGGCCCGCTGACATGTGTCCACAGGTTAATCCCATACAGCATGTTACTCTGACTGAACCCTGATCTCATAACTCTCCCTCAAACCTGAACCTGATTCTGGAGTCCACTCTTCCTCACTTTCCTCATTGTCAGAAGGAATGCATCCGATGCATCCATCCACATCTCCCTCAAGGAGATGTTATAGTTCAGACCAAAGTGGTCTAACTGCACAATGTTGCCCTGAGGCAGGAAAGACTGCCATTTCAGTATATAAATGAAGACAAAAAGTATCTTTACTCAGTCAAATATGCTTCTTCACTTATTCATGCACATCACAGAGATTATTTATACAAGGTTATTTAAATTTAAACAGGTTAAAAAGTGACATTTATCTTAACTTCTGCTAGCAGGGTGTCCAAGTCGTCTGTGGTCCCAAAAAGGACAGTTTCACCCCAAGACGAAAGGTCAAAGCCACACCTAGCTCAAATTTCATTGGCCAGAGACTTATCTTCTTACTTCTTTTTACTGAAAGCAATTTCAAAGGGGCAGTGTGTGGGCCAACATAGTGGCTTGTTGCCTGAGGGCAACGCCATGCCATAGAGATCAGATGATGACGCGGTGATCTATTCATGTGGTTCCAATCTGGTGTGCCGTGATCCTCGGTCAGTTTTCACATCCATGGAAACGATAACAATGAGAAACCCTTTAGATCGCATTTGATCTCTGGACCAGGAAGGATGAAATATCTCCGTTAGCGAATCTCAGAAAACGCCGTCTTCCACATTAACATTAGTCCATTTGAACGAGCGCACACTGAGAGAGCACAAAATAACGTAGCATTAGCATGATGCGCAGCAAGTCGGGGCCTGCGAGATGATGAAGCTGCTGTACTTTGTAGGGAATTTCCGTATTTAGATGGGATTCCACAACGTAATTACATGCCGACACCACTAGGAACGCACTACATTTAGTTTGTTATTGTAATGACTGATTTCAATTGAACGCATCACAGCAGTGACGTCACACAACACAGATAAGCATGGGCTTAGATTGGCTGGGGCGGGACCCCCCTTGAGGGGGACGGACTCATGGACATAGAAAGACACGGGCGCGGAGAGCGGCCCTTTGTTCAGACCTGAGACTCACACACGGAGCAGGATCGAACCTCAGCGCTGATATCTGAACCAACTTGTACTGATCTGTTAATTATATAAATGTCTTAATCTTAACCCACATTCTCCTCATCGAATACGCACCCACGAAGGAGAACAAGAACCGGAAGAGGGTTTGGTAAAACCCTACAACTTCAAGGAGGTAACGGGCCAGCGCTGATATTTCCGCCGCGGTTTAAAAATAGCAAAAAAGCTTCTGTCGCAGCGCAGGAGCGGTTTGAACTCCCTAAGGCGGCAGTTTCAAAAGGCTGCGCTCTATTTCGAGAAAGCGCTGATGCTCCCGTGGATGTGCTGCTCGTTCAATGAGGGGCTTTCCGTGCCGCCAATCAAGCCTGGCATGGGAGCAAACGGCTCGACAGACTCGACCCACGTGCTTATTAGTTTGACTTGCCTGAGGACGGAGCAGCAGATGCGGATACTGCACCGCGCTGTACTCGCGCCAATACGCACGGAAGCAGGTTTGCATACGTGGAAGCGGGCCGCGCAAACCGTCCTGTGCCGTTCAGTGAATTTGCCTGAAAGACCTGCGTGGGACGCCCTGCGTGGGACGCCCTGTTTGACCCACCCATCTGCTCATCCTGACCAAGTCGGTGTAGCGAAGGTGCAAGATGTCGAGCAGACTAGCAAAATGTCTACAATCTTCATGGAGGAGGGTTGACCTCGAGGGAGGGGTGGTAGGACAAAAAATCTATGATTCTCAAGTGAAAGATGAATCACCGAAAAATATTCAGACCTCAAATATACTATTAAATTAATTAAGACAACCTATATTACCAGGTTACAAAAATGGAAGCAACGAAAGTTATTTCCAGGATATTAAAATGGCTTATTGTACACAAATGAAAATGGAAAAGATGAAATTCCCACTGTCCCTAAATGCATCTCGTACATTTCCCAGCAACACAAAATGTGCTGAGTGCAGGACAGTCACATCAGCGTGATGCTGCTTGATTCATTCTGATACCGGAGGCAATTATTGCAAACAATGAGCCAATCGCCACAGGAAATGACAGCCATGAAGGGGCGGTTCCATTACTGTCCTCTCCGCTAATCCAGATCAGAAAGGTCTGTGCAGACAATAACGCTGCAGAACGGAAGCCGATGTCCGGCGTGTCGTACAGAGAGACGAGTCGATCCTCCGCACACATCGAGTTCGCACAGCTCAGTGCAAACAGGAAGTACCTGGTGATCTATGTTTCTAGCCTGCAGGCACCGACGGCTCATCAGAGACACACGGCCTAAAGCACAGTAGCTATTGAGAGATGACATTTAAAAAATAAAAGAAATGAAAGAAAGTTCTTTCCTCGCTTTTATTACACCCAACTTCTGACGGAGTTCGAATGCACCAGAGGAACGCGTCAATATCCCACGAGAACCAGGGCAGCAAATGACCCGAGGACGCGGCTCCGTTTCTCCCCCCCCCCCGCCTGTTAGACGCATCCCTCGCAGGGCGGCGGGGACAAACCTGGACTTACAAAGGAAGTCACGGCTGGATCCGTATTAATCTCAGCACAACTCCGGAGGAATGATAATGCTGCACCGAATCAGGCTGCACCATGAAATACATGAAGGGGGGGGGCAACCGCAGCAGGGCCCCCGGAGCAACTGGGACCACTGTAGCCCCGGGTTCACAACGCGGGATTTGGCTTGTGATGATTTAATTGAATGCTGTTGTTTTTCAGAAATGGAGCAGTCAGGGGTTCGAAGGTGAGATCTGTGCCGCATCCGGAGGACGGTTGGGGGGGGCGGGGGGGGCGGGGGGGGGGGGCGGTTCACGCACTCCATATAAAGAGACAATCACAGATACATATTCAAATGAAGAAAAAAAAGGGAATGTCAGAAGTCCCCCCGCCCGCTCCCACTGTCCAAGCGCTTGCATAAATACACCACAGGTGTGAATGTGTAGTGAGAGTTGCGTCCACCATGAGGCTAGGTTCTGTCCAAGGTTTCTGCCTGTTAAAGGGAAGTTTTTCTTGCTCTTGTGGGTCAAGTTGGGTTGTGTCTTTCCCTGCTAATTCTGTAAAGTGCCTTGAGGTAACTTTCTGTTATGATCTGGTACTATAGAAATAAAATAAAATTTAATTGAATCGTAAAAAGACGACGTGAGGAAAAACTCCAGCAAGTCATTGTCCGTTGTGCCGAAACAGCGAGGGCCAATAATGTCTTTAGCAAGACGTTTAGCGAGCAGCTAACGACTGGCAAGCCGGAGGAGCTGGGAAAAGCAGCTTCCTTTATCTGACAAGGAGAACATCATGAAAACAAACACAGCAAATAACGTCATGTCAGCACAAACTGTTCAGCACAAAGCATTTGATCACCGGATCAAAAAGCATGGAAGCCATCGCCTGATATTTGGTCATTTCAACTTTAAAGACAGAAAAACAAGATCCCGGATCTCTACCCTGGAAAGAGTTCTGGACATGTCCCACCGGGACAAGACCCCAGGGCAGATGCAGGACGGAAGGAGGAAGGGATTATATCTCTCAGCTGGCTTGGGGCCGCCTCGGTGCCCCCCCCCCCCCCCCCCTTGGAGGAGGAGGTGGCTGGGATGGAAAGCAACTGCAAATGATCCCGATGTCTCTGCTTCCTGCTTTCATATCGTCACCGGCTACTAAGAACAAACACAGTGTTGCGTCCCGTAGGGCTAACGAGCAGAGAAGAGCCCACAAATGCAGAGAGAGAGCCGGGAAACAGAACAGAGTCTTCAATCGCTCTTAAACAAAAAACACTAAAATGGTACTGAGGGGTGGACGGGCTGGAACGTCCAGTAAGAAAAAACACAAAATCATAGCCAAACGAAAGTGCAAAAACTACACCTGAGCTGGTAACTGATCTAACAAACGTACCAACGGCAGAGAACGGACCGGCACCACAAAAGAGCAGGAACAGGAACGGGAACCAGGAACAGGTCGGAGGGGATGGGAAACAAGCAGGGGAGACATTCAGGTGATCGAGTAAATGGAACACTGGTGACCATGGAATTATAAGAAGTTGGGTAATTGGATAATGGATTACAGGTGTGCCCGCTCTGCTCTGCCGATCCGTTCTCTGCGACGCCCACTGCCAAGAGAGAGGGAGAGGAGAATTAATGAAATCAAGGAAAACCCAGAACCCCAACACACAAAGACTTAACACACCGTGTGATGTTTTGTGGAGATAAGCAGGACATGCTTTTGCCTCTGCTTTGCATTAGCCAAAAGTCACTGCTGGGCGTGAAGACGAGAACACGGCTCCATTTGCTACCCCAGAAACAAACTGCATCAGTCTTCTGTTGACGTCTCCACAAGGATTAGAACTGAGGGAACAATCTCGATAACATAAATGGTGCTGCTTTAGCACAAGGAGGATAATGGATTCATGCAACATGTCAGGAACACTTCTTTTCTATCCCCTGCAGTTCTATGAGCTGCTTCCAGGCAGCCAGGCAGAGGGACGTCTGGTGTCTGTGCCGTTAAGCTGCCAGGGAATTGGCCATATTTCCTGACTGACCCTATGAACAAGCAGGAACTCTTCACCTTCCTCTCCATGAAGACTGCATCCACTGCCTGGCCAGCTGGCAAACAGGTCTTCATTACATCTGGCACCAGAGTGGACGGCACAGACACCAGGCACTTCCTGCTGCCATGTAACCATGAAGAGGCCGACACTAGGATACGGATTCATCTGCTTGATGCCCTGGAGCATGCTTCTTCTACCTGCTTGGTGCGCACCGTGGATACGGACGTTGTCGCCTACCAGTCTGGGATCTGGGCAACATCTGAACTGGCCCAGCAGCCACACCCAATCCAGAAGGTTGTGGATGGACATTGAATGGAGACAGCCAGGTCTGGCTTCCAGTGTGGAGCATTCTACCAATGGCTCCAAAAGCCTGCGCTGAACTGATCAAATGCGGCTGTGGTGCAAGGTGCTCATGTAGGAAGGCACACTGGAAATGCACAGAGCTTTGCAGTTGCAAACGCGACATATAATGTTACGGTTCCTGACCCTTGCCTGTCTCACGACTCAGATATTTGCTCTGCCCCTTCTGTACCTCACCTTTTATAATTAAATCCCTTCCAGGTTTTGAACTGTTCCACTGCCTCCTGTGTCATGCATTTGGGTCTGAAAACAAGCACGGTCTAACAGATAATTTGATTATACATGGAATAATACCTATGTTAAAAAGTGAAGCAAATCAAGTTCAATTCATGTATATTATTCATTTATAGCTGCTTAGGAATCGAGTTGAAAATGATGCATACATTGCCAGAATGAACATTATTTATTTGACCTCTGCAGAAATAATCATCTAGTGGTATTCTCAATAGCTTTAATGCATTCCCTGACTCAGGAAATGTATACTTTGACACCAAGATTGACCTTCTAAGTGGCTTGGAAGCCGAGATATTGGCATTTATAGATTTTACATGGCGGAAATCCAAGATGGCCGCCATCCGCCATCTTGATGAGGTGGCTCCCACCAAAAATTGAAAGCTATGGTGATGTAGAGCACATAAAAGGTTTTTGGTGCTTTTATCCGCCGTGTCCCCATAGTCTCGCTAAGCTGCCGGACTCGCCAGTCTGGTGTGCTTGCAGCCCGGGACAGCTGCTGCATCCTTTGGAGTATGACCTTATCACCGAACTGGAGCACTAGGTGCAATCTTTCCTCCTCTTTTCCTCTATTTCTTGAGCGGAGGGCTGAATTCTTTCTCAGCTTCTCTTGTCTGACTCCACTCTCAGTGGGAACCATGCAAAGAAAAAAAGACTGAAAGGAAGCCGGAGTTTGGTGTTTCCCATTTAATGCAGGTAAAAAAGGAGGTTTTTCAAATGGTTGTCATGGTTATTTTCAGACTGCTCTTCACCTGTTGAGTCCCAAGAAGCAATTTGGTTAAACATCGGCTGAACTCCACAGCAAAATGAATGAAGCGTAGCATAATCTTTACGTCTATGCATAGATAAGATGAAGAGGGATATATTGCAGGTGCCAGTAGAGTTGTACCTACATGATCCCAGATTAAACAGGTTATAACTTCCTTACAACAATGCCTGCATGGCCAGTATGAACTGAGCAACTATTATATAAACATTGAACAGAGTATGTAGATTCTACAACGGCTTTAGTGAAGACAGGGCGGGGCAGACGCTTCCTTTGGTACGTTGGGATCACCAAAATACCAAATGGGGAATCGGGTTAGAAAGAATGACACAAATCCAGTAACATGAAGCAGCATTTGAGTCTGACCTTAGGCCATCAGAACATTCAGGTGGTTTGAGAAGGGAAGGAAAATGGAGGTGGAAATAAAAAGCACACGAAGCTGAATATTAAGACGCCGAGCTTTAAAGTGCACATGTTCCATGACAAAAGCAAATCATTCACCTCATTAAATGATGATTACATTTTATGCCCTCACCCATTATCGTAAACACACAAGTTAGTCCTGTCATCATCACCGGCATCGACTCATTTTCACTGCCACGAACTCCGGTGATGTAAAATAATAAAAACAGGAGAAACAAAGGCAGAAACATTTAGACACCGTTTTATTTTCTTTGGTCATATTTTTTCAAGTTGCACTTCTCCAACGTGAGCTCACCGTTTTCATGGTTAGTCGTAAATGCGTTGGAGACACGGCGTTGTTCGGTTTGCAGCTCGGGACGGGCATGGTTGTCCTTGTGCAGGGCGTTTGGAATCGCCGAGAGCGACTCCACAAATGAGCCGCTCAGGACAGATGATGGTAAACTAGCAGGGGAGGAGGTAACAAATTCACTTACTGGATGCTCTGGCCCTCCTGGAACAGCAGTCAAAATGATGATGAGGTTTAGTGAACAAGGAGAATAAACTGGTGGGATATCGCCTGGATGTGCCCCGCCCCTCATCCAATGGGATTGGCTCCAGCATTCAAATGTGCAAATAAATAATGAAATAAATTTTCATGTTCCTCTTTTTCATGTGTGTGTATTAAAAGTGTAAAAATAATTTCCACATGTAGGGGTTAAGAAAATCTTTTTCTGGGCGTGATTCTAAACAGTCAGTAAAATCACATTCAAGAGGTTTAACGGTAATAAGACGTAGTTTAAGCTGTAAATTGTAACGCGGCTCAGAAATATGTACGATGATAATGATTACTCACAGTCGTCTCGGTTCTTGGGAGAGTTTTATGGTAATTAATGCCTGTTAGGAGTTCAGCAGTAGTAGGAGGAGCTTAATTCCAGAACCTTGCCTTACATGGATGGACTAAATGTAACTTTAATTAGGCCCGAGCGCCTATCCTAGGCGTAAGGGGCGGGGCTATTGCTTTTGCAACGCAGAAGACGACAAGTTGACGACCCTCGGCATTCAACTTTGACGACCAACACACTCACGCCCACACACACGGACACTCAACAGCACACACACACACACACCCCGACACTAAACAACACAGACGCGTAGCCCTCGTCGAGACCATTCCCAAAATGTATGTTGTGTAATAATTGCGTACGCAGAAAAAAAGCTATATTGTTTTTGAGTAAAAAAAAATTCCTCTTCTTTGTTCTGCTCTGTAAACGGCAATTTGACCCCTTTCCCATAATCGAAAACTCACCAAATTTTGAACCAAGCTCAGAACCGGTTAAAAATAAAATGTTTTATGTGTTTCAAAATTGGGCATGAAAAAGTGGCCACCTACAAAAATCAAAAAGCATTGCGCCTATGGGGAGGGGTCACGGCCTAGGGCAGGGTGTCAGGATTCTGTTCCTCCTAATGTGTCTTTCTCTATGTCCGAGCTGGAGCAGGGGGCGGGGCTGAGCTGGAGCAGGAGTGGCAGCCCTGCGCAGCTGGTTCCAATCGAGCCTCGTCTCACCTGCCCCAATAAAGACTCCGTCTCTTGCCCCGCGCGTTGCCGGATCGACAGCGTCTCCCGGAGTTCCTGGCTCCACGTCCCAGCATGTTCCGGTGCCGTCTCCTCTGCAGTTCTGCGGCATCTCCCTGCCGACGCCCTGCCAACTCGTCTTGAGACTCTGGCTGAATTCATCGCGGCTTCCCCCTGACTTCCTTGCCCCTTCGTGGGCTATTAAACCTGCTCAAACCCACATCCTGCGTCGTGCCTGTTCAGAGCGTCCAGTCCGGCCCAGCCCCGTGACACAGGGTAGGACCCAAATGCGAGGCAGACCAAGCCGGGGGCGGGGGGCAGGCGCAGGGAAGGTCCAGGAGACAGGTGGGGTCGGTACACTGGGTGGTCAGGCAGACAGGTCCGGGGGGGGCAGGTGCAGAGACAGGTCCAAGGGGCAGGCGGGGGTCAGACACCGGGTGGTCAGGCAGACAGGTCCGGGGGGGGCAGGTGCAGAGACAGGACCAAGGAGCAGGCGGGGGTCAGACACCGGGTGGTCAGGCAGGTCAGGCAGACGGATCCGGGGGGCAGGCGAAGAGGCAGGGTCCGGGAAACAGGCAGGGTCGGTGCACGGGAGGTCTGGTTCAAGTGCTGGAAGGTAGGACGCATCACTGATACTCTGACGGGGAGCAGGGGACTGAGCTGGGTTGAAATAGTGTCTGGACTGATGAGGTGCAGGTGGTGGCAGGAGCACAAGCTACACGACCATTTTAAACGAGGAAACAGCAGGTAGTAGACGACAGCGAGGTGAAGCTCGTTTCATCAAACGTTTAGTAGCTTTTCATTTTTGCTCTGCAACCAGCAGCTTGACGACACGTTCACACACCTGGGAGTTACAAATTGTGTTTGCAGCGTATTAAACCCCCACAAATCAATATCTTATATCAGTGCTTTTATTTATTTATTTTATCGAGCTTTCAGAGCGAAGCTTCGCAAGAAGAAGACGTTGTTTAAAGAATTGTACAATGAACTTGCCATAAAATTAAAGGAAATAAAAATGCATTTATTGAATAAAATATAAATGCATCTGTGAGACATTACATTTTTTGGTAGAGCGATAAAATATTTGAGGGCAGGAATGTAGTAACTGGAATAGCAGAATTTGGATTAGCCCTGTAATGCGAGCTGTGGTGCATTGCAGGCAGGCCGTAGGTCTCTCTGCAGCTGGGGGGGGGGGGGGGGTCTCAATAAGGCTCAATTTTGCTTTGGGACTTGAAACTGTGACAATGGAGATTTCAGGTGGTTCCAATTTTAAAATCCTTCCTCACATCAGTAACGTTTCAGTGTGTTCAGTGGCGTTAAACAGGCCTCGGTGATCTGGGGTGGGGGGATCAAAGTCGTCTGGGAAGATCCTGAAACAGCAGCACTGAAGTTGCGTGACGTAAGAAACGGAATCAAGCCAGCTGTGGGTTTGGGACTCGCAACCCTTGAACGATGCCGCCAATATAATTACTGTAAAGTGGAGAATAAGGAAGGGCTTGTTTTTAAATCAGCGGCTTCCTGCTGTGCTTGGGGTGAGATCCTGGGAACAAATAAGGCTCCGCCTCCATCGTATTCATCTCTGCCGGGCTGGAGAAGCAAGCAAAACCACACCGGCCTTAGATTCTTATGAAGTCATCTCTGAAACCACCGACTTTATCAAATGTAGAGTGTGTCAATCAGCGGAGGATGGCCTCTCGGGGGTACAGGAGAGGCGAGGGCATCACGGATGAGAGGTAGGGACTCACCACGGGAGCGAGGGAGGCAGTCTCCAGGCTGCAAACAGGCAAGTCCAGAAAGTCCCTCTCCCCAGAGAGGAGTCTGACGCATCCTGCTGCACGTCTGCTTTGGCAAACCTGCGACGGTGGCGACTGTCAGGGTCGGCGAGGAATGGAAGTACATAACGAATAGATAACGAATGCAAACTGTGCCTTCATGATTCATAAATGAGCAAGCAGCCTGACGGAGTGGACCGTCACGATGTGACAAGGGAAATAATGAAAGCGGAACTCACACATTGGGATGTTTAATAGGTAACCGGCAGCCAAACGTGTTTGCTGAGTTTCTCTCCACGCCGGTGGGGAGGCGTGCACGGAGACTGACAAGACTTCAGAAGAAATCAATATCAGAGGATCCTGCAGAACCTGGGTTAGGGGGTTATTGCGTTCATCTGGCTGGATTTGGTGCATGTGGGGCGGGGGTTAAATTCTGCACATGGCACCCCAAACATAAACACACATCAGGGGGGGTGGAAGCGACCGGATAGTGGCACAGAGAACAGTTGGGACTTAACATACAGGGGTGCATGGGATGATGGGATCCAATGGGATAGCCCGAAGGTGTCCAGCACCTTTGGTGCTGATTATCACGTGTGTTGTTCCGTTTTTAACCCCTAAAGAAATAAAAACAGGGCGGTTTGGAGCGTCAGTGAGGAGGCGTGGCTATGAACGGCTCGGACTAATCCCAACACCCAAGACAACCAGACAATAATGAATCGTGCCTGATTTAACAGAGATTGGATTTCGTTTAATGCTAAGCAGGCTGGTCCAATAAGTGGACACACCCCTCATTCAAAATGCTCCCTGAAATGTTTCCTGCTTTTGTTCAATCAAATGAGATGTTTGTGAGTCAAGCTGGTTGGACGGTGCTGCTGCTGCTTCCCCAAAAATAAAGCCAGAGATTATCTGGAAACCTTCTGATCAGTGTCGAGTCTCGACCGACGGATGGCCGATGGAAATGGAACGCAGATAAGATGAGAGCTGCTTTATCTGTGATGACATTTGATTTATTTACATGAACTGTTTTCCTGACCCGCTGTGATGAAATCTCTCTTCCAGACTGGAACGCAGATCGTATGATGTCATCTGTGACTCCCCTTTACGCACCTAAGAAATAAGCAGGGCCGTCAACAGACGTGCTGGGGCCCCACCCCGCCCCGCCCCGCCCTCTGTCGGAGTATCACTGAACAGAGTGATATCAATGACCTCTCTGAATATTAAATTCCAGATGTCTTCAGCTTGAAGGAGCTGCGTTCACATGTGCAGCTGTCGATGCCCGTTTGCTCCTCAGTGCTCGATAAAGACCTTTCCTTCCTAACTTCACTTTGTTTTACGGGGATGTCTGATAAGGGATGCACCTGACAGCTCTATAAACTTTATTTTCACACACACACAGCAGCATGGGGGGGCATCCAGTAGAGTAAATGAATACTCTTGTGTTGGCCCCTGTATTCCCAAGGCGGTTGGAGCTGGACCTCAGCATATGCTTGAATAAATAGCGTTCAGCAATTCAGCAAAAAAAAAAACAACAAGTCTGTGAAACTGCAGGCGAGCTGGCCGGTCGACAGAAGGAGAGAGCGGATCCGGGTCGGCGTGTCTGCCGGCTACCGACGCTTTACGCAGCAGCAACAGGAAGACGAGGTTCTGCAGCAGAGCTCAGCTGTCCGTCAGCGCTGCGGTGCAGAACGCGTTCACGCCGTGTCCTCCAACGCCCGTGGGATCTTTTTCCACCGTCCCAATATAAATGCATTACTAGCAAACAAAGTCATAGGAGGACTAGAAACCTGGGTTTATTCCTGTTTGCTATACAGTGTTGAGATTGTATTGATTAGAAGTTGGCTTTGTCCTCATGGCAAACTAAGCCTTTTGACCTGCTGCCTGATGAAGGAAGCACTTTAAGGGAAAAGCGTCTCTGACGTTCCCCGTTTTTCTCAGTTGACTGAAATCCTTTTATGTTTTTGATCCTCGTGAACTTATTGAACAACGAATGACATTTTATAAGGACTTTGAAGGACATTTGTAGACAATAGTTTCCACAGCTAAAATAAAAATGACAATTTCAGGGCATAACTGAACAGAGCATTTTATTAATTCTTAAAATAATTAATGATAATTGTAATTAATGGTTAAAATAAAGAACAAATAAACTATACATCCTAAAATGATGAAATGAGCATTTCCTGCCTGAGCTCTGGGATCAGGGCCTTGGTGGAGGATTTCAGCCGCAAGCCATCAGCCGACACGCTGTCTGCCAGACGGACACGGATCCTCATCCAACTCCGACATCCGACATCCGACATCTGCATTAACAGCTACGCTTTCCATCCTCATATAATCATGTGTTGCATCAGAAGCTGAAAAATTGCAGGGGAAGTCACTACTAACACGATCCACGTTGAATGTTAGCGCACGGCAGCATCGGAAAACTTTCTGTATCCCCACTCATCCCACTGAGACTCGCTAAATGCTTCCGGGTCCGGTCTGCTCCGAGCTCCGAGCCCTCCCGGACAGGAGGCCCGACATCAGGCTCATGACGGGTCGAAGAGAGAAAAAGCCAATCATCTCTTTAAAGCACATTTATTTATTCATTCTAGAGGAAATGTCTGCCGGCGTGAAAAGTCATGAAATACTTTTGCAGTCTCGCTTGTGCTTCCTGAGGGATCGAGCTGAGAGGCGAATGTGTGCCCTTGATTTTGATTGTGTGTATAGAATAGAGTTAAAAGCATGTAACTGGACATTTCGTTTTATTAGTGGCCTGTGTGGGAGGCTTTTTTACCTACTTTCTCACTTCAGCTTCAGATTGGTTTCGCTCAGTGGGATGCTTCATTATTGAAGAAAATAATGCACTAATCTCACTGTGGTGGGGCGAGAGATCAAAAGCCCCCTCTGCTACTATCGAGAGGACAGAATCTGAGACACGTTGAAGGATCCGTGGCGGCAAAACACCGGCAGCATTTGGAGGGAAGGCGTCAAGGGGCCGCTCCCAAAACGGTGTTGAGAGAAAATGTTCCGTTGGGATGAAGCCGAGAGAGAGCCGAGGTAGACGGTCTTCTTTTCCAAACTGTCTTTGATATCAGGTTTGATCAGGAATAAGGCGGTAAGAAAAAAGATAGTCAAATACCAGGCCGCCAATAAAGATTGACAAGATTTCTGGAGTCTGCGTTACGAAATAAAAAAAAGATTTTGATCGGAAAATGTAAGCTAGGAAGCTCCGGAGGCGGCTGCTGTGTTTAAGATGTACTGCAGGAAATGTCATCCCTGTTTGCACACGGGCGATGCAGAGGCGGAGCGAGGAGGTGAGGCAAAGGTGGAAAGTCGCTCTTATTCACCTGAGAAGGAGCCGGGTGCAAGTTACTGCAGCGCCAATGAGAAGGCTGTGAAAAAGCTGATGTGAAACAGCGGCACGTTGAACCTTCACCTTTCAGGGGGGCAGAAACGGAGACAGTCATCACGACTCTCTCCGGATCAACCCCCCCCCCCCCCCTTTTGTCCACCTACGTTGCACAAATTAAGTGTCTTTGTAATTTTTTGTCATTCTGCATCTGTGGTGAAATTTATTTTTATTTTATTGTTATTTTGCATCAATTGAGTAATTTAATATTCGTTTTATTTGTATTGTTAAATGTGGATGATTTATGTACGAAGGACTTTCAACGGAAACAAGACCGCAAGAAATGCTCCTCTTAGACAGGATGTTTGACTGTACTTGTACTGTAATACATGCTACTGTGTGACTGTACTTTTACGTAATACATGCTACTGTTTGACTGTACTTGTACTGTAATACATACTACTGTTTGACTGTACTTGTACTGTAATACATACTACTGTTTGACTGTACTTGTACTGTAATACATGCTACTGTGTGACTGTACTTGTACCGTAATACATGCTACTGTGTGACTGTACTTGTACTGTAATACATGCTACTGTTTGACTTTATTTGTACTGTAATACATGCTACTGTGTGACTGTACTTGTACTGTAATACATGCTACTGTTTGACTTTATTTGTACTGTAATACATGCTACTGTGTGACTTTATTTGTACTGTAATACATGCTACTGTGTGACTGTACTTGTACTGTAATACATGCTACTGTTTGACTTTATTTGTACTGTAATACATGCTACTGTGTGACTGTACTTGTACTGTAATACATGCTACTGTGTGACTTTATTTGTACTGTAATACATGCTCCTGTGTGACTGTACTTGTACTGTAATACATGCTACTGTTTGACTTTATTTGTACTGTAATACATGCTACTGTGTGACTGTACTTGTACCGTAATACATGCTACTGTGTGACTGTACTTGTACTGTAATACATGCTACTGTTTGACTTTATTTGTACTGTAATACATGCTACTGTGTGACTGTATTTGTACTGTAATACATGCTACTGTTTGACTTTATTTGTACTGTAATACATGCTACTGTTTGACTGTACTTGTACTGTAATACATGCTACTGTGTGACTGTACTTGTACTGTAATACATGCTACTGTGTGACTGTACTTGTACTGTAATACATGCTACTGTTTGACTTTATTTGTACTGTAATACATGCTACTGTGTGACTGTACTTGTACTGTAATACATGCTACTGTGTGACTGTATTTGTACTGTAATACATGCTACTGTGTGACTGTACTTGTACCGTAATACATGCTACTGTGTGACTGTAGTTGTACTGTAATACATGCTACTGTGTGACTGTACTTGTACTGTAATACATGCTACTGTTTGACTGTACTTGTACTGTAATGCATGCTACTGTTAGATTGTACTTGTACTGTGATACATGATACTGTTTGACTGTACTCGTACTGTAATACATGCTCCTGTTTGACTTTACTTGTACTGTAATACATGCTACTGTTTGACTGTACTTGTACTGTAATGCATGCTACTGTTAGATTGTACTTGTACTGTAATACATGCTACTGTGTGACTGTACTTGTACTGTAATGCATGCTACTGTTAGATTGTACTTGTACTGTAATACATGCTACTGTGTGACTGTACTTGTACTGTAATACATGCTACTGTGTGACTTTACTTGTACTGTAATACATGCTACTGTGTGACTGTACTTGTACTGTAATACATGCTATGTTTAACTGTACTCGTACTGTAATACATGCTACTGTTTGACTGTACTTGTACTGTAATACATGCTACTGTGTGACTGTACTTGTACTGTGATACATGATACTGTTTGACTGTACTCGTACTGTAATACATGCTCCTGTTTGACTGTACTTGTACTGTAATACATGCTACTGTTTGACTGTACTTGTACTGTAATACATGCTACTGTTTGACTGTACTTGTATTGTAATACATGCTACTGTGTGACTGTACTTGTACTGTAATACATGCTACTGTGTGACTGTAGTTGTACTGTAATACATGCTACTGTGTGACTGTAGTTGTACTGTAATACATGCTACTGTGTGACTGTACTTGTACTGTAATACATGCTACTGTTTGACTGTACTTGTACTGTAATACATGCTACTGTGTGACTGTACTTGTACTGTAATACATGCTATAGTTTGACTTTATTTGTACTGTAATACATGCTACTGTGTGACTTTATTTGTACTGTAATACATGCTCCTGTGTGACTGTACTTGTACTGTAATACATGCTACTGTTTGACTTTATTTGTACTGTAATACATGCTACTGTGTGACTGTACTTGTACCGTAATACATGCTACTGTGTGACTGTACTTGTACTGTAATACATGCTACTGTTTGACTTTATTTGTACTGTAATACATGCTACTGTGTGACTTTATTTGTACTGTAATACATGCTACTGTTTGACTGTACTTGTACTGTAATACATGCTACTGTGTGACTGTACTTGTACTGTAATACATGCTACTGTTTGACTTTATTTGTACTGTAATACATGCTACTGTGTGACTGTACTTGTACTGTAATACATGCTACTGTGTGACTGTATTTGTACTGTAATACATGCTACTGTGTGACTGTACTTGTACCGTAATACATGCTACTGTGTGACTGTAGTTGTACTGTAATACATGCTACTGTGTGACTGTACTTGTACTGTAATACATGCTACTGTTTGACTGTACTTGTACTGTAATGCATGCTACTGTTAGATTGTACTTGTACTGTGATACATGATACTGTTTGACTGTACTCGTACTGTAATACATGCTCCTGTTTGACTTTACTTGTACTGTAATACATGCTACTGTTTGACTGTACTTGTACTGTAATGCATGCTACTGTTAGATTGTACTTGTACTGTAATACATGCTACTGTGTGACTGTACTTGTACTGTAATACATGCTACTGTGTGACTGTACTTGTACTGTAATACATGCTACTGTTTGACTGTACTTGTACTGTAATACATGCTACTGTTTGACTGTACTTGTATTGTAATACATGCTACTGTGTGACTGTAGTTGTACTGTAATACATGCTACTGTTTGACTGTACTTGTACTGTAATACATGCTACTGTGTGACTGTACTTGTACTGTAATACATGCTACTGTTTGACTGTACTTGTACTGTAATACATGCTACTGTTTGACTGTACTTGTATTGTAATACATGCTACTGTGTGACTGTAGTTGTACTGTAATACATGCTACTTTTTGACTGTACTTGTACTGTAATACATGCTACTGTGTGACTGTACTTGTACTGTAATACATGCTACTGTGTGACTGTACTTGTATTGTAATACATGCTACTGTGTGACTGTAGTTGTACTGTAATACATGCTACTGTTTGACTGTACTTGTATTGTAATACATGCTACTGTGTGACTGTAGTTGTACTGTAATACATGCTACTTTTTGACTGTACTTGTACTGTAATACATGCTACTGTGTGACTGTACTTGTACTGTAATACATGCTACTGTGTGACTGTACTTGTACTCTAACATTCTATCTATCATCTGAACGCTCCTTGGCTGACATCGTCGGAATCTGTCGTAGCAGTTTTGGGTCCGTGTGTCCGGTCACCGAGAGCTCCGCCCCTCCCCTTTGTGACCCGGCAACATTCTAATGAAGCAAAGAGTGTGGCGTCCGGCGTTCCGTCCGGCGTTCCGTCCGGCGTTCCGTCCGGCGTTCCGTCCGGCGTTCCGTCCGGCGTTCCGTCCGGCTGACTTTCACGTGCTCCGGGAGTTTGTAGCAGAACTGGAATTACATATTGACTGACCATTTTATGCCGCGTCCTCATGGGGCGGTGATGCGGAGCTCAGTGTTGTGTTCCGTAGGGTCTAATGAACAGAGAAGACCCAAAAATACGGAGACAGAGCCAGAGAACAGATCAGAGTATTTAATAACGCTAAACCAAAAACACGGGCTGGAACGTCCAGTAAGGAAACACGAAATCACAGCCACCAGAAAGTGCAAGAGGAACGGGCTGGATCTGGAAAATAGTCCAGTTCAGCTGAAATCAAACTAAGGAAAAACCCAAAACCCCAACACTCGAGGAAGCTTGTCCCGGCTCGCCACCAGCTGTCATGCCCCATCGGCTGCCTCTGAGAACGTTCTTGGCGACTGAAGCGGCGTCATGAAGGAAATGACCTCGTAAGGCCGACGAGGCGGCGATCGCTCGGCACATTTTATCCTGCATGCGACAAACGATAAAAGAGACGTAAGATGGACGGCCGAGCTAACACGTTACCGTAGAAGAAGTTAGCTGGCTACAACCAAAAAGCTGTGGGAGGGGGGGGGGGTCAAACAAGCTTCCAATTAACATTGACGATGGGGGAGGGAGAGCACTGAAACGTATCTTCAGAAACGCGTCACTGTGAACCGACAATTAAGTAGAAGTCGGGAGGGACAGAAAGACAGGAAATGAACTTTCAGAATAAAACAGTTCATAGAAACAAACTCCGCCCTCTCTCCTTTTCAGGTTACACATCCCATAATTACTGTGGTGTAAGTTAAACACATTAATTCCCACGCTCAGCATCAGCTACATTGATTTTAAACCGTGCCGATATCGTGTTTCCTTTTCCTCCCTCTTTTTACGTCTCTGACTATTAAGCCATTAATTGCCCCCCAATGCAACCACCACACAAGTGGGGGCTGCGGGGGGCATTTGGGCCGATGTCCCGGGGCCATTGCTCATACAACCTGGTTGACAATCCAGGGTAGGTTTGATATTTTTCTCAGTTCTGTCTTGGGTCCTTTTTCACTGTCTCTACTTTATATATATATATACACAAACCCAAATCAGCACCTTGTGAGACATCACAAACTCTACTTTATGTGAAGTGATAGATAAAAGAATTAGGATTTTAAAAAAAACACTCTTTTATTGGTGCACGCTGGTGCAGCTCCTAGCGGCTAAACGGCGCCGCTACATCTCTGCGTTAAACACACTGGGACAGTCCATCGCTAGAACTCGCAGTATGAACCATCTGCTGCTGCTTCTTGTCTTCATCCATTCATTCATTCATTCATTCATTTTCTAACCGCTTAATCCGTTATCAGGTCCAAGCTGGAGCCACTCCCAGTGTAACAGGGTTGTTATGAACCACACCGGTTACACCAGCAGCCAATGGGTGAGAGGCGGGGCTACACCCTGGACAAGCCGCCAGTTCATCGCAGGGCAACACAGAGACAGACAACCAGCCACACACACACTCACACCTACGGGCAATTTAGCATCACCAATCAGCCTAGGCTGCATGTCTTTGGTTCTCTCCGGAGAACCCGGAGAACCCGGAGAGAACCCACGCAGACACGGGGAGAACCCAGAGAGAACCCACGCAGACACGGGGAGAACCCAGAGAGAACCCACGCAGACACGGGGAGAACCCGGAGAGAACCCACGCAGACACGGGGAGAACCCAGAAAGAACCCATGCAGACACGGGGAGAACATGCAAACTCCTAACAGAATGGCCACAAGTCGGAGACGAACCTGCGACCATCTCGCTGTGAGGCAACAGCGCTAACCACTGCGCCACCAGGTCGCCCGTCGATTCCAGAATATTTGAAATGTTTCCAAAGCGAGCCGCGAGCAGCGGCACAAACCGGGAGCCGGGAGCCGCTCCATGAAGCCCCTCCCAGCTCTCTGGTTATGGCCTCTGGCAGATTGCTGTCCTTCCACGGAGCCATTGATTTTCTCGATCTGTTCTTCATTCTCGCTCCCCTTTCGAGCTATGGATTGAACCAGGCAGGGTTCTGCTCTTTCTACCAGTTTGGCTTTGCCACTTCAAAGTAACATCAATTAAACACCAAACAAAAATAAGGCTGTCGTCGTGGCGAGGAGCCGAGCGTCTGCTGGCACAGCGGCCGCTCGGCTAGCAGCGCAGGCGCTCGCCACATCCTGCTAATTAACCTTATTGGTCTTGTGATTATCGTCCCCTCGCGTTTCAAATGACACTAAATGATCTGCGGCTGGCGTTCCCGCTGGCGTTCCCATTGCTTCCCATGTTTGATCAGCTATTGAGGGCTTCACTCCTGATGAGCAAGTCAAAGCAATTTCATAAATACATTTAGGGGTGGAATTTCGTTTCACAACCTTCATTATGATTTCAATTGTAACTATTTTCTGTGACTGAAGTGCGGATTAATCACAACCAACCTCGTGATTTACTCGGGCGCTGCTCGAGCGACACCTCGGATGTGCACGGCTGGACACTCAGGCCGCGTTCAGTCAGGCACGCGTGGAGTTCTCCTCCGTTTGAAATAAAGCAGAAGCAGACATTAGCAGTGATGAATATGACCAGACAGCCACTTCGCTCACTGTGATTTACAGCCGGCCGGCCGCCACAGACCAACATCTGCAGATGGATTGCTCTGATCTGATTGGCTCCTTACAGTTGAATCCATTACTTTCCTGCTTTCCACCAGGATGGGTGTATTTTTGTTTCTTTGTTTACCTGCTTCTTTGTTCGCCGACAGTCACATTATCTCTGGAAGTGACGGCGGCGTCTCCCGGCGTCTCTTAATGAGGAAGTAGCGGCCTTGTTTTCCTGCTGCGCCTTAGGGCACGCCATCGTTCACCAGTGGACTTATTTAAGATGATAATGGTCTGTGTTTATTTTAAACTTTGCTTTGTTTGCAGAGGAACCCTGCCCACAATCACCGTTGCTGGATTTGCGTCTGCCCGTATTGATCGAATCCAGTTTGATCAGTAAAAAAAAAAAAAATCTGTTGATGGAGAATAAAGAGGTTATAAGGCGAAGTTGCGCCTTATAACCAGGTGCGCCCGATGGTCGTGAAAATATGGTAGTTAATCAATGCAGTAATCAATATAATCAATATGCTGTCATTCAGCAGCATTGGTGGCTTAACATCATGACACACTGAGCTCCTCCCCCTTTATCTGGTTATTCGTGTTATAAATATATGTCAGTAATCTCTCTCTCTCCTGTAGTCTTGTTCTCTCTCTCCCTCTCTTTGTCCCTCTCTCTCTTTCAGGTCCTTCTGTCTGTGGTGCTGCAGAACCTGGACCTGTGTCCCTCAACACTGATGTCCACGTCGCTAGCATTAGCATTTATAGCTTTATATTGCTAGCATTAGCATTTATAGCTTTATATCGCTAGCATTAGCATTTATAGTGTTTTACATTTAGTTTTTGTCTGCTCCTGCTCTGTCTCGCTAATTCTTCCCATCCATCTCCTTGTTTTTGACTCTCCTCCTACCTGCCATTCTCTCTCTCTCTCTTTCTCTCTCTCTCTCTCTCTCAACCCAGCCGGTCAGACAGATGGCCGTCCACTATGATCCTCAGGTTCTGTCCAAGGTTTCTGCCTGTTAAAGGGAAGTCTTTCCTTGCCTCCGTCTCCAAAGTTCTTGCTCTTGTGGGTCAAGTTGGGTTCTGTGTTTCCCTGCTACTCCTGTAAAGTATCTTGAGATGACTTTATGTTGTGATCTGGCGCTATAGAAATGAAATAGAATTGAATCTAGTTTTCACATTAATCCCTCAATCTGGACTTTCTCTCACTATTTCTGGCAGATGGTGACGGACAGACGATCAAACCCGTTGGAGCCGGGCAACAATGAATAAGTGACAGGAATACAAGTGCAACACAACGCAGCCTGTAACATCCCCTTAAAGGTCCCATACTATGAAAAACCCACGTTTCCCATGCTTCTACACTATTAAGGTGAACAGCTAAATAAACCGTCCAGTCAATCCTTCGTAGTTTGTGTAGGTCTGTAATCACCTCCTGAAACACGTCTAGAAGAAATCCTCGTCTACGTTACGTCACGTTGATAAAAACGTGCACACGATGTTACGTCACGTTGATAAAAACGTGCACACGATGTTACGTCACGTTGATAAAAACGTGCACACGATGTTACGTCACGTTGATAAAAACGTGCACACGATGTTACGTCACGTTGATAAAAACGTGCACACGATGTTACGTCACGTTGATAAAAACGTGCACACGATGTGCGAGCGTCCCTGTGTCTGCGCTCTGCGGGTCCTCGCTCTACTGCAGCGCTGCATAAAGTTTATTTTTGGTGCTAATGTTCCGGCAAAAATTAGCAAAAATATTTTAGTGTGTGGTAAAAACTAACCTCACCTGTACAGGTCACGAGCTTCGGGTAGTGACCGAAAGAACACGGTTGCGGGTACAAGCGGCTGAAATGAGCTTCCTCCGTAGGGGGGCTGAGATAGGGTGAGAAGCTCCGTCATCCTGGAGGAGCTTGGAGTAGAACTCCTCCCATTAAGAAGAGCCAGATGAGGTGGTTCAAGCATATAATTTACGTTTCCGAGAGGCGCCTCCCTGGTGAGGTGTTCAGGGCATGTCCCCAGGGAGGCGACCACGGGGAAGACCCAGGACACGTTGGAGAGACTATGTCTCTCTGCTGGCCTGGGAACGCCTCGGGATCCCCCCGGAAGAGCTAGAGGAAGTGGCCGGGGAGAGGGAAGTCTGGACTTCCCTGCTTAGGCTGCTGCCCCCGCGACCCCCCCGGATAAGCGGAAGAAAATGGATGGATGATTCAAAGCTTTCTTTTTTCCGTCCTGAGTTCATTCGCGGATCATCGTGCCGTGCAGCGTGCGGGACGCTGTCCTGCAGCATCTGTTTGAGACAGAAATGAGGGACGCTGTCCTGCAGCATCTGTTTGAGACAGAAATGAGGGACGCTGTCCTGCAGCATCTGTTTGAGACAGAAATGAGGGACGCTGTCCTGCAGCATCTGTTTGAGACAGAAATGAGGGACGCTGTCCTGCAACATCTGTTAGAGACAGAAATGAGGGACGCTGTCCTGCAGCATCTGTTTGCTATTTTGAGCAAAGACTGGCAGATATTTCATATAAGTGCCAGATAACTGCGTTAACTTGTGGAAAAAGAGTAGAATATGGAACCTTTAAAACTGTTTTTTTTTTCATTTTCTTTCTGGGAAATCCTGAGAAATAATTTGATGTCTGTAGCCAGTGATCCTGCGTATTTAATTAGATAGAAGTGTGAAACTGCAGTAGGAGGACTCACCGGTGACGGATTCTTGACGTCAAACTGAAGGTATGAGGCGGCAGCGGCTCACTAGGTCGGGTCTTGGGCTGGGAAGCAGACGAGTCCACCGGTTGGAGTCCCGGCTCAGACGGAATGTGGAGCGTGGGCTGGTGGCTGCAGAGGGGCCAGTCTACCTCTAGGGCACTGAGAGGTGCCCTTGAGCATAGCACCGTCCCCCCCAACTGCTCCGGTCATGACGGCGCCTTCACCATATTCCCTCTCCGGATGCTAGGGCCCCCGCATGTCTGTGTTTCACGGGGCCTTTCGCGGGTGCACTTTTGTTGTGTGCTTGCAGAGTAACAATGACAAAATAAAGCTTTCTTTCTTAAAACCATTTTACTAAAATTACTATCAGTTTGAGGCGGCCCGGTGGCGCAGTGGTAAGCACTGTTGCCTCACAGCGAGATGGTCGCAGGTTTGTCTCCGACTTGTGGCCATTCTGTGAGGAGTTTGCATGTCTCCCCGTGCCTGCGTGGGTTCTCTCCGGGTTCTCTCCGGGTTCTCCGGCTTCCTCCCACCTCCAAAGACATGCAGCCTAGGCTGATTGGTGACACTAAATTGTCCGTAGGTGTGAGTGTGTGTGTGGCTGGTTGTCTGTCTCTGTGTTGCCCTGCGATGAACTGGCGGCTTGTCCAGGGTGTAGCCCCGCCTCCCGCCCATTGACTGCTGGGATTGGCTCCAGCTTGGCCCGCGACCCGATGACGGAATAAGCGGTTGGAAAATGAATGAATGAATGAAAGGACTATCAGTTTGCTCAAGATTGTCCAAAATGCAGGACTTGTTCGTACCACCGGCGATGGTGCGTCTCACCAATTTTAGGACATTTCACATTGATCTTCTTTGTCTTTGAGCTCACTGCTAACCAACCAGAAGCTGCTTATTGGAGACCGTCCACATGGCATGTCCTATCCAGCCACGGCTCACCTGAACTCTGATTTTGCTCCACCGCCGGTCCACTATGTATATGTTTATACGTGTGGTGGTGATGGAGGGAACAGGGCAGTTGTAACTTCAGAACTGTTGCTGATACTTTTTTCACACTCTCAGTAGAGTTTTGCGAGGAGGGCAACCGAGACTTCCTGAAGGTCTGTTCCTAGCATCGCTCCTGCCCTCACCTCTCCCCACATGTGGACTGGCGCTTGACTTCGCCTCTGGTTACATCACCTGCACAGGTTCAAACACACGCCAGGTTAAGAGTAGAGTTTTGATACCGCGATGCAAGGACAAACAACTGATCAATACTTCTCGAGAGGTCAGTCCGGTCATTTTGAAGGAGTCCAGGAAGGAGTATGCGAAACCGGGGCCTGCGCTATGTGGGAATTCCTGTTAGTGAGAAGAAAAACAATAGCTTTTGGCACACAGGGTCCGTAGGGCGAGAGAAAAGTACATCTGTAGGCAGAAACCTCGCGTGACATTGCTTTAGGCTACCGAAAAAGAATTGGCACTCATTTGAAATAAAGAAAAGAAAACTTCAGTGAGGAAGTGTATAAAAATAAATCTGACATCGTTTGAGGTTGTGACTAGAAAAAGTCGGACTCAGAAGAAAAGAACTCTGGTCAACAAGGAGAACTTCTGATGTTAGAGCAGACAAGCCTCATTCAGCAGCCGGTCAACGCATGCCCAGTGTTTCTCCAGACTCGTACAAATTCTCTCGACTGTAGCATCACTATCACTAAGTACGATGCACTTAGCAGCAGATGAGAGCTTTGCTTATCATAACTGGCTCCCGGTGCGATGGGTAATACCTTTATAGAGATTTATGAGAGAGTGGGCACGAGGAAGAGCTGTTATTGGATGCGAGGGAATAGACATAGGCCAGTATTTCATAGTCCCTCCAGAGCGATTCTTTACACCAGAAGACATTCAATTATATTATGATCTGATGATTCACACACACTCCTGAGCTTACTCTAAAGTAAGCTGCTCAAATATAGTTTTTTGCTGCGTCAAGGGATTTGAAAGGTGTCTTTGTGTTCCCTTGAGTCCTACTTTATATAATCAGTGACGCGTTCTGAGATCAAGTCTGTTTTACAGGCAAAACTACGCAGGGTCATTTATTAATTACGTATATGGTCAAGAAGAATATACAAACCAAAATAAAACAGAATGAAAAAATGATTGGAGAATTGGGCAATAGAACAAAAAATGGTTGGTAAGCCGTGCAAATCCCGATCTCAAAACGTGAAACGAGACAACAGGTAAACTAAAACAATAAAAGTCAGCAGTATAAAGAAGTGACGACATTAAAGCTGCGTGGGGAAAGGAGATAGTAATGGAGGAAGGTTTGAGGAGAACCTCATTGAAAAAGAAGGCCATACAGAACAAGCTCCCTAAACCCGATCAAGTTATTTTATTATGTTCGCGTAATGACAATAAAGTATCTTGAAGTAAATATCGGTCAAACAACTTCAACTTTGCTGTAGGCAGAGGAATTAAATGAGAAACGTGAGTGGTTGTAGGTTTTGTATGCACTGAATTCTATGAGCCACAATTTAATTACATTTTATGTCTGTAGCGCCAGATTATAACAAAGTCATCTGAAGGCACTTTACATGTGTCGCAGGGAAATACCTGCAGGGAAAGACAGAACCCAACTTGACCCACAAGAGCAAGAACTTTGGCAACAGAGGCAAGGAAAAAGTTCCCTTTAACAGGCAGAAACCTTGGACAGAACGTAAGGCTCATGTTGGACGGCCATCTGTCTGGACGGATTGAGAAAGAGAGAGAGAGAGAGAGAGAGAGAGAGCAGGCAAAAGCATAATAGAGTCATACGGAGGAGGATGCGTTGTGGGAGGCAAGGCAGCGCAGCGTTGTTTCCAGCTCCTGGCTCATCTGTTCTTCCTGCCCGTTCATTTGAGGGTCAAGGATCAAGATTCAAGGTGGCGCTTGAGAAATTTCTGAGTATCCCCTAAAATACCCAGAAATGTATTTTCCTGCACCTCTCAGAGTTGGTTTCAAGCAGTTCAGAGGACCCAGGTGGATCCAGATCACTGTGTGGATCCAGGAATCTTTAAATAAATGACCAGCGTATATATTTAATTATTTATTGTGCCTGGGCGGAGGTTTGCACTATCCGAGGCATTTTCTAGTTCATTCTGTCAGCATCCAAAAAGCATGTGAGGTTAAAAAATAAATAATAATTTAGTTTAAAAAAATAGGATGTCAACAAGATTAACCTTATTATGAATGCTCAGCCTTGCCGACATGTGTCTACATTTGATGTGATGGCTGGGTACATTTAGGGAATCTGTCACTGTCATGGTTGTAGCAAGCAGACACTGCACTGGAGAAGCAGCCGAATGGACTCTCAGCCTCATCATCCTCACCAGCGGTCACAGAGCTGGTGATTTATTAGTGAGGGAAACGCTCAATTGCTCAATTTATTTTGCATCAAATCCTGCCCCCCCCCCCCCTAAAGTGCAGCGTATCGAGCGCTGAAGGACGTTTTCAGAAAGGAAGCAAACGGGAATGGTTTCTGAAATCTGAAAATATTCAGTTTATGGGTGAATTTAAATTTATGTCAAGAGTGCTGACTATTTGTATTTCTGATATCAATGCGATGTTGCAGCAATATAGAGATCAGGGACCCAAATGAAAGGTGACCAGAGAGATGGAAGAATAGTTAACAAATCAAAATACAAACCACTAGTGACAAAATAAATCATGTCCAAACCAAAAGTCATTTAGAACCCAGACCACTAGGAAAACATGCAGGGGGAAAAACACAAAGAAAAAAAAGGCCTGGACAAGCCACAAGACATCACACGAAACACCGACGAACTGGCAACAAACAGGAGGACTAAATGCACTGAGCAGCGAGCCGATGAAAAACAGCATGTGCAGACGATGGGGGGCAGGCGAAGACAATCAGACACTCACAGCGGAAGGAAAATCAAGAGGGAAAACCACAAGAGGAAGACACAAAAGAAAGGTACAACAAGAAACTAATGGAGCTGGGAATACATGAGCGCAAAGGGATAGGGAATAAATGATCTGTGAACATAGACTAAGACATGGTCATTTCAGAATCACAATCAGAATCAGTTTATTGTCAGTGAGGGTTCACGGACTAGGAACGTTTCTCGGTGAAGTCGTGCTACATCTAACAGTAATGACTAAATACAAAAAACATACAAGTACACACACATCACAAAACAGCAGCATCAGGAGTGGATACACAGATGTGTACTAGCAGCAGTAAAACTAGCGTCATCACGCAGTGCAAATAGAACAGTGCAAGTTATCGGTTATGAAATGTTCAAGAGACAGAATTATTGATTGTTCATGAGTGTAACAGCCGAGGGGAAGAAGCTGTTCTTGTGGCGGGAGGTTCTGGTCCGGATGGACCGTAGCCTCCTGCCTGAGGGGAGAGGGTCAAAGAGTCCGTGTCCAGGGTGAGAAGGGTCGGCTGTGATCCGACCTGCACGCCTCCGAGTCCTGGAGACATGCAGGTCCTGGAGCGATGGCAGCTTGCAGCCGATCACCTTCTCCGCAGCACGTACAATGCACTGCAGTCTGTGTCTGTCCCTGGTGGTGGCGCCAGCGTACCACACGGTGATGGAGGAGGTGAGGACGGACTCCACGATGGAGGTGTAGAACTGCACCAACATCTGGGTCGGCAGCTTGAGTTTCCTCAGCTGCCGCAGGAAGTACATCCTCTGCTGAGCCTTCTTGATGAGGGAGCTGATGGTCGGCTCCCCCTTGAGGTCCCGGGTGATGGTGGTGCCCAGGAAGCGGAAAGAGTCCACGATAGAGATGGGGGTAGGCGAGTCTGTGAGGGCAAGGGGGGGCGGTGGGGCTGTGACTTTCCTGAAGTCGACGATCATCTCCACTGTTTTCTGGCTGTTCAGCTCCAGGTTGTTGCTGCTACACCAGGACACCAGCCGGTCCACCTCCCTCCTGTAGGCCGACTCATCACCGTCAGAGATGAGCCCGATGAGGGTGGTGTCGTCCGCAAACTTAATCAGTTTAACGGACTGATGGCCGGAGGTGCAGCAGTTGGTGTCCAGGGAGAAGAGCCAGGGGGAAAGTACACAGCCCTGGGGGGATCCGGTGCTGATAGTCCGAGTGTCCGAGACAAATTTCAATTTCATTTCAATTTCAATTTTCCAACTGATGCTCATAGACAAATAATTTGTCATCTCATATGGGAGAAAAACAAGACTGACTGAATAATTGACAGATGCTTTAACATGTTAAGTATCCAAAAACTCAGATTTTCATCATCATCATATCTGAGGAATAAGTGGTTAGCATTAGCATCAGCGCCTTTAGCCATAGCTTCTGAGTCCTTGCTCGGTGGTTGCGGCATTCCCGATGTCGGGCAATGATCTGTCAGGTTGTAGTGCCGCTAATTTCCTGATGAAAACAAATGTTACTCTGAGTACAGAAAAACCAACAACGAGGAACTACTTGAAAAAAGCAGAAAACTACGCAATGAGGTTAACAAAATGATAAAAAATGCCAAAAAGAATTTCTTAAATGAGAACATTGAGGCAAACAAAAGCAACCCACAAAAACTGTGGGAGGCCCTAAAACAATTAGGCTGCAGCAACAGACTACAAACAAAAACCAGTAATATCTGCATTAACTCAAGTGGTTTGCTCCAGACCGACAGGTTGGTGGTAGCAAATTGTTTTAACAGCTTTTTCACCACTATTGCCACCCTGTTGGTCAGCAAACTCCCCCCGCATTCAGGTCTGTACGGTTCTGACCACATCCAAACTCACTATGAGAAGCTAGGTGCTAAAAAGGACACTTTCTCTTTCACACCTGTAAATACCGTTGATGTGCTAAAACAACTAATTGCCCTTCAACCTAACAAGGCCACAGGCCTTGACAACATACCCACCCGGTTCCTCAGAGACGCAGCTGTCTCTATCGCCCCCGTGGTAACCCATCTGATAAATATATCCATCAATCAGTGCCACGTCCCACAGGAACTCAAGACGGCGCGGGTTATCCCTCTGTATAAAAAAGGAAACAAATTAGAACCTGGCAACTACCGCCCTGTTTCCATCCTTTGTTCCATCTCAAAGGTTATGGAGAGAATAATCCAGGAGCAAATCAACCGCTACCTCGCCGAGCATAGCCTGCTCTTTGAATTCCAATCAGGCTTCAGAACATCCCACTCCACTGACACGTGCCTCATATATCTGACCGACTACATTAAGCGTGAAGTAGACTCGGGCAAGTATTGCGGCATGGTCATGCTGGACCTCCAGAAGGCCTTTGACACCGTTAACCATTCAATCCTATTGAATAAACTAGGGGCGATTGGTTTTGATAGCACATCAGCAAACTGGATGAAATCGTACCTTGAGGGACGAGAACAAATGGTAGACATAAACGGAACCTTGTCCTCGTCCCTCCCGGTAAGCTGCGGGGTTCCTCAAGGCAGCATTCTAGGACCGTTACTGTTCCTCCTATACATTAACGACATGAGTGCTGCCTGTAACTGCAAATTGTTCCTGTTTGCCGATGACTCAGCACTCCTGATTTCGGGAGAGGACAAAGTGCAGGTTGAGGAAGCTCTCAGCTCTGAGGTCACCAGAATCCGTACTTGGCTTACTGATAACAAACTGTCACTACATCTTGGTAAAACCGAATCGATTCTTTTTGGGTCTAAACACTCTCTACGTGAGATAAATGTTAACGATTTCAAGGTCACAGTCGATAATACAGTCATCTCCAGCAAAGAAGAGATTACCTATTTGGGCTGTGTTCTTGACAAATACCTGTCTGGCGATAGTATGGCAACTAAGGTGATCAAAAAAGTCAATCAGAGAACAAGATTTTTGGGCAGAATGTCTGCTTTTGTCAACAAAAGTGCTCTCCGGACGCTTGCTGCAGCCCTCGTTCAGCCCCTCTTTGACTATGCTAGCACCTCCTGGTATTCAAACATCAAAATGTCCCTGAAAACCAGGCTCCAAACCTCCCAAAACAAACTGATTCGGCTACTCCTCAATCTGGGGCCCATGACCCACCTTCTTCCTGGACATTTTGCTAGCCTAAAATGGCTCAGGGTAGAAGACAGGGTTAAACAACTCAAAATGGGATTGGCATTTAAAATAGTCAATGCAGCTCTGCCCTCAGTCCCCTCAATCCCTGCATACCTGAATAAACACCTCCACAGATTTAGTGACACCCACAGCCACAACACTAGAGGGAGCTCAAACAACAACCTGATTACCCCCTCCTATAGGACTAACATGGGTAAATCATCTTTCTACAATACGGCCACCCAAGGGTGGAACGGATTGACTCCCGCCCTCAAAACATGCACCTCTTTGGCCTCCTTCAAAAAGGCCCTAAAAATACACCTTTTAGGGGGACAGAAACGGAGATAGTCATCACGACTCTCTCCGGGTCAAACCCCCCCCTCCTTTTTTTTGTCCACCTATGTTGCACGTATTAATTGCTTTAGTAATTTATTGTAATTTATGTAAGTTATTTATTGTCATTTCGCATCAGTGGTGTAATTTATTTTAGATTAATTGTTAGTTTGCACTGGCGGTGTAATAACATTTATTTTTGTCTTTCTAATGTTACGTTGCATCAATTGCGTAATTTAATATTGGATTTATTTTTATTTGTATTGTTTTTTTTTGTGGATGATTTATGTACGACGGACTTTCAACGGAAACAAGACCGCAAGGGCTTTTTTGAAATGCTCCTCTTAGACAGGATGTTTGACGTTATTTGTACTGTAATACATGCTACTGTGTGACTGTACTTGTACTCTAACATTCTATCTAATAAATATATTCATCATCATCATGTTTGATGTGAGCGTGTCGAATATGACTCTGAGTCAACAGATGTGAAGAAGAAAAGTCATCCTTGACATATGAGTAAAAACAACAAGCAGCTTCAGAAGTCAAACATCCTTATAAACACCTTCTTTCTCAATAAAGACCGTAAAGAGACTTAAAAAACACACACACGCTGCCAAATGGCCACGGGCACTGATGGGAGCTTTCTCTTGAGCCACAGTTGAAAAGTCAAAAAGCAACTTGTGAGGGTCATGTGGCTGCACTGGCTGATTGGCCTACGACCCACACCTGTTTTCTGCCTCTCATCCCAGACACACCTGAGGCTGATTACGACCGGCCTTCATAAGCCCTGCTCCGCCCGCTGTTCCCAGTCGGACTATTTTTCATGGATCGTGTCCCTGCGTACAGAACGTCTTTCTGCCGCTCCTCATCCCTGGGATCTGCCTTTGTTAGAGTTTTGTATTTTGAGCTTGCTTATTTGGTTTGTTCTTTTGGCTGTGTCTTTTTGTTTAACAAGATATTTTCGTTGGGCTCCAGCCACCCCGTAACCCGTGCGCAGCTCTGGGATAGTGACTCGGCTGATGAACATTCCAGTAAAGCTTATAGTCACGTTTGTACTGTCTCCGTCCTCTGTTTCTTGGGGTCCTCTCGCACCAGTCCATAACACAGCTTCCTATCGACTTTTTCAAATCATTCTTCCTTTCCTGGAAGGGACATTTATTTCTCTTGTTTAGTCTCAAAATGATGCTGCATACTCGATGTCTGACACACCACACTTGACAAATCCATAACAACACTGCTAGATAGTCAACGGAAACAAAGAGCCTCGTGTGACGCGCTAAATCATGGTGATGCGCTGACTCAAGGACGCGCACGATCACTTCCGTGCAGTCGAGGTGTTAAATAGGCCTCTCCGCATGTCAACATAAATACCCTTGCATGCCAGGCATGACGCGCGTGTCTTAGGTTGCCGAATCCTGCTCTAGACAGTGATGGTGGCTAAATTGGTTGTTTGGATAATATGGTTCATTTGGAGATGAACACACTTCTGAGACTTTCAGAGTTCTAAAACCACAAGTCAAATAACAGCAATGAAACAGAAAACTTTTATAGTTTGACAACATACTATGCACAAAGGAGAAGTAAAGGAAAAGACATGAGCAAAGAGAAGAAGGAGCCGGTGGAGCTTAATGTTAGTGGGGAAGTGCTTTTGAGTTCGAGGGCATGCCCAAAGAGATAGTCCTCCTGACTGAACTTTCTCCAAACTTCATTTCTGGGATGGGATTATCTCTTTTTCTCTGGTAAAGAATGGTTGAATGGCTCTCATGTTAAAAGGGATAAGAAATGAATAATTGAAGCACCTTGCTTTAGCATTTAGAAACGCTCCACTTTTTCTTTTTATTGGCCGAATGCACCGTAATCCCCTGGTTTCTAAGAGCGGACTGATTGTTCTTCCATACATGTAGAAATGAATAAATTAATGAAATAACATTTGCAGTGCAGGACTCAGCAGGATTGGAGGGAAATAATTAATTAATTACTATCAATGCTTCCAAGTAATTTCACTTACTTTGGAACAGTCCAATTTAAATCTGGTTGTTACCCTGCGGGCCGGCACCTGGAGGAAACAAAAAGGGACAATTAAGGTTTTCTCTCAATGGCTTCCACCAAAAAAAGAAGTGTGATTAACTTTGAATTACTCACACTGCAACAGTGGAAGGAAGAGTTGACGTGACAGGAAGGTGAGAAGAATGGTAATAAAGGAAAACATCCAGCATGCCAAATCTTTACTCTTCGACTCTCGAGGTCGTGACGGTTGTAAGCTCGCCTTTTCAAAGAAGCGCTGACTGGATACCAACAGCCAGACAAACAGCAGCAGCCAGTGCCAGTTTGAGTTTAAACACCACCGCAGATCACATCCACAGCTGTTCACAGTCACAGTCATTTTAATTAGCTATCCTTGGCACGGCTGCAAAATCGCATGTGAACAGCCTGCTTGGTTGGGCTAGTTGTTAGCGGTAACAGCAGTCACGGTGGAGTCTGAGCTTTTCAGGCAGATAGAAAGTGAGTCACGGCTGGTAAAGTGAACATAATTAAACTCAAGGGAGCAGGACGGGAGGCAGGAGCCTCAGCCCCTGATCCCAGCCTGCAGGGTGAGGAAGTCGGTAAAGATGGCCATGCATTTGCTGTGTGTGTGTGTGTGTGTGTGTGTGTACAATTCTGTAGTTTCAAATTCATTAAACACCTTCTTTGTGTGAAAGATTTGAACGTGCAAATGGGAAACATTTTAGCAGAAGAGTGTTTTCCGGTGGTTCTGTTGGCAGCAGAGATATCCAAAAGGAAAAGGCTTCTCCGCTGGCACCAACACCTTCACTTGGACTCCAGTTGTTTTTCACCACTTCTCAAGGACCTGCTTCCGGTGACATCATATGCCCTCAACGATGACCATAGATTAGCGTTAGCGTTTCACAAGTAGAGTGATAACAGATGGCCATAGGAGGGGTAAGGGGGAGGGGGGGATTTGCTGTACCTTATTTTCCAGACTATACGTCGAATTATTCAACAAATGTGCCATGAAGAAGACGTCGCACTTCTTTAGGAAATGTATTTTGCACAACAAGCGAAAACAAAGCACATTAACAGTTAGCCAGCTACGTTTAGCAGACACAACAAAAGAAAACAAAACAAATTATCATACCCTAGTTAGCTTGTTACGTGAAGCATACGCACAGCTTGTGTATGCTTCAGGTAGTATGCACAAGTAGTTTATTGTGTACGCTACACACAGCATACACAACAAGCTGGAGAGGTATACGGTATTTTAATGAAACACATGAACAATAATTCAGCTACACAATAGGATAAAGAACATATCTGGGAGGCTGAGTAGGCAGAATTAGCATAACTAGCTCCCGAGCCCAACAAGCAAGTTACCAGTAAGCAACTTGACTAAAGTCTTGATCTCGTTCCACATCACTGAATGCAATGAATTCTTCATTCTCTGTGTCACTTCTGAACAATTCCACCAACTCCGGAGGAAGATGAAGCGCCGCCTCTTCATCTCAGACTCATCATTAGTTCCAGTTTCCAACAATCACCCCCCAACACCCAGTTACCCTACACAAAATGCCCCATTACCCCTTTCATTGTCATATTTCATCATGGCACTGTATAATATGTAAATATGTTCTTCTTTTTCTCTACATTGTTGTGCAAATGTTTATCTGGAATTGACAGTTGCCCTGGTCTATCTAAGATATTAGGTTCTACGACACAATAAGCCGTTTAAGATACCAACAGCATCTCTGCCGGGAACATTTGCAATGTTGCATATTTCAAGAAATAAATATTCCTTAAGCAGTTGACGTTGAGTGCTGCTACTTTAAACAATTCTTTTCTAGACTTGGCGGATTGATAAGATACATTTAGAAGCACGTCCTTTCAGGCCATTGAGATTGAGACTGAAGCTTTGACTCAAATGTTTGACATGAATATTGTGCTTCCAAAGTTGTGTAACGTTGAGACTATCGTCAGAGCTGTTTATATACATAAAAACACCGTTGTAAATATATATATACCTATTATATAATATAATGCAGCCTGTCGGTAGGTGGATAAATATAACTAAATCTGCTCTCACAACTAATCTGCATGGTTTCTGTTCTCTTCTAAACACCTCTGTCGAGTGACGTTTCCAAGCCCACATGGCAAGCCCCGCATTTTCAAACCGCAGGCTCAGTGAAGCTAATGGTTGGCACATTCTTGATTTCAAAGCCAGACTGTGGGAAACACAAACAGGAGAAATGGATTAAGAAGCTGCTCATCCCACACAATCCTACTTGGAAGCATTTTTCACAGGCTTTTAACCCTGAAGTTAAATAAGATATCAGAACCTCATTTAACAGAGGCAATCATTGCTTTTCACTGGGTTTCGTACGGATCTAGGATCTTTGAATGCAGAAGAGGTCCAGGAAGATTCAAGATTCAAGATACTTTATTATCATTATGCGAACATAATAAAATCGTGTGAAGGCCCACGGCTTAAGGCACTCATGGGAACATAACGAAAAACAAGAAATACAAAATCTCTTCTAAAGCAACAATACATATACACAGAGAGAATGAGAATCGGTAAACAATAGTGCAAATCAGCAGCACAGCAGGACAGGCTCAGAGCGTCCCCAGTGGGACAGGCACAGAGCCCAGGAATTTAATGTTCTCCACACGCTCCACTGCTTCCCCTCGTATGCACAGGGGGGCGTGTTCAGTCTTCCTGGACCTCCTGTAGTCCACTATGACCTCCTTGGTCTTGCTGGTGTTCAGAACAAGGCTGTTCCTCGAGCACCACAGCATCAGGTTCTGGACCTCCTCTCTGTAGTGGGTCTCATCGTTGTTGGAGATGTGACCCACCACGGTGGTGTCGTCCGCAAACTTCACAACCATGTTTGGTTATGCTAATTCTGCCTATAAGCTGGTAACCATCTTATTCCTGTCCCAGATCGACTATGGAGATACCGTTTATCGATTTGCTTGTCCCACCACCTTGGACAAACTTGTCCCTCTTTACCATGCTGCACTGAGATATATCTCAGATTCGGGTATTAGGACTCATCATTGTGCGTTGTATAATCTGGTCGGATGGTCTTTGCTCACCGTGCGCAGGATGCAGCATTGGTATATTTTATTGTACAAGGCCAGTCTAGGTGTGCTACCCTCGTACATCTGCTCCAAGTTTGTGCTTGTTCATACCTGGACTGAGACTGGAAAAAAAAGTCTCTCCTATTTTGGTCCTTGGTCTTGGAATGAGCTGCAGACTCATCTCAAGTTAGAGTCCATCATTTCTTGAACTAATTTCTGGCAAAAAATATCAGAACTCCGTGCTTCTAGCTGCTCTTGTAACATTGTGTAGACTTTTGTCATGCTTTTGTTGCCTACGTCGTAGGATATGCGTTCTTGTTTTGTTTTACTTGTATTGTTTGTTTTCTTAATACATGTACAATTCAATGTGGAACTTTGCTGCCTTCTTGGCCCGGTCGCAATTGTAAAAGAGATTAATAATCTCAATTGTTTCTGGTAAAATAAAGGTTTCATAAAAATGTAAAAATAAATTTGGTTTAGAGTGCGCCAAGCAGCTGCTCATTCAATGGGGGAAGCTCATTTTTTTCTGGCCTAAATCATAAATGTTACACAACGCTAGTCGTTTTAAACCAGGGGTGTCAAACTCAAATACAGTAGTCCCTCATTTTCCGCGGGGGTTACGTTCCAAAAACAACCCGCAATAAGTGAAATCCGCAATGTAGTGATCTTTATTTATTTTAATTATTATACATGTACATAAATGTTTTAAGGCTGTAAAACCCCTCACCACACACTTTATACACGTTTAACAGTCAGGCATTAATCTAAATAGATTGTTTCAGTATTATAGAATGAAACCAAAGATCAGAACCTTTTCAGAACTAAACATTTGTTTGAGAAATATAAATATATAGTACGTACAGTAAACGTTTTCCTGTTAATAATGTTAAGGCGTGCAGGTTGAGGAAAGAGCCGCTTGGAGTGCAGAAGAAGAAATATTCTACTCGTGCTGTCTTTAGCCTCTCATGCTGCTTTACTGGATAGCTTAGCACAGCGGAACGGCAGCGGCTACATGTATCAACAGGAAGAAACAAAACCCAAAAGGGACGTGACGTTTATGCTCCTACAAAATAAAAGCCTCTTTTTACACAGAGAATAAGAGCGCTATAAAACAAACGCTTCACAAATAAACATGATAGCTTTTAGAAATAACGAATTTACTTTTAATGATCAACCTACGAGGTTGAACACATGAGAAGTTATTAATAGCAACTCGCGCGTATTTCACAGTTCCTCCGTGCAAAAAATAAAATCTGAAAAATTGCATTAAAACTCCGCGAAGTCGCAGAAGATGAACCGCATTATATCGAGGGACTACTGTACACAGTGGGCCAGAATTTAAAATGAATCAAAGCCACGGGCCAACGTTGAATAAATGAACATTTATTATGGACCCAAACAAATTTTGCTTTAACATTGAGTCTGGAACAATCAACGCTTTTGTGATTTAATCATGAAGACACGCAAAATTGAATTTGAAATTAAAAAATGGCATTCTAAATAGAAATTGTATGTTTTATTTTATTTGCAGCCTTCTGAGGTAAATATGAAAATAAACTTTTCCACAGGCTAATAAATGTGAAAATAAAATAACAATGAATGAAGCAACCGTTCAAGCGTTGGAGTAGCAAGAAAAGGTGCATAAAGAAAGCGTTAATTACTGCTCAGTTTGCAACACGCTGATCTAACCTGATGAGCCCAAGCCAGATACCTGCATCCTGGGCGGAGTTTCACATTTGTGCCGGGGGGGGGCAAACATTGTTTTTAACTGACTTGAGTTCAGTAACGTCACGGAACGCATCGTAACGTCCCATGACTGCTCAAATATGAATTTATCACAAAAACAAACCAAACAGAATTTATATTTGTTTATTGCTGTAATTATATTATACCAAATATGTGTTAATATATACAGTAGCGTTGCTAGGGTCTCTTGGGACTCCAAGCAAGAAATCCCTGGGGGCCCCACCCCACCCGTTCACGCTGCAAAAATTTGTTTTTTGCACATTAAAATGCACAATAAATCGGTAAACAATGTATAAGGCCACATCAAAAGAAAAATAAAGTTGCCACAATATATATAAAACAACAGTGTACATAAAGAACGTCAAATAAAATAAATGGCATTATGTGATTTGTAGTATTAGCGGTGAATGTGCTGTTCTGTCCCGGCGTGCCAGCTCTAATATTAATTTTATATTGCCTTGCTGCGGGCCAGAGTTTGACACCCATGTTTTAAACAAAGACAAAGTCTTTATTTCACTTTCAATCAAAGTCACTGCCTCAGACGGAGCATCCAATCAGAATCAGAATCAGAATCAGAATCAGAATCAGAATCAGTTTATTGTCAGTGAGGGTTCACGGACTAGGAACGTTTCTCGGTGAAGTCGTGCTACATGTAACATTAATGACAAAATACAAAAAACATACAAGTACAGACACATCAGCAGCAGCATCAGGAGTGGATACACAGATGTGTACTAGCAGCAGTAAAACTAGCGTAATCACGCAGTGCAAATGGAATAGTGCAAGTTATCGGTTATGAAACGTTCAAGAGACAGAATTATTAAGTGTTCATGAGTCTTACAGCCGAGGGGAAGAAGCTGTTCTTGTGGCGGGAGGTTCTGGTCCGGATGGACCGTAGCCTCCTGCCTGAGGGGAGAGGGTCAAAAGAAGGAGAGAGAGCGAGAGGGAGAGAGAGAGAGAGAGAGAGAGAGAGAGAGAGAGAGAGAATGACAGGTAGGAGGAGAGCCAAAACAAAATGAGTGACAGAGAACAGGAGCAGATAAAAACATAATGGTTGCTGAGCAAGCCACTGACTAAAGATCTGCCATATAAAGCTATAAATGCTAATGCTATCGCTATGGACATCAGGGTTGACAGCTACATGTCCAAGTTCTGCAGCACCACGGACAGAAGGACCTGCAGACTGAGGGTGCTTTCACACTGCCGCTGTTTGCTCCCCTTTAAATTGACCAGAGTTCCTTTCCTTGGATAATCCGCTACGTTTGGGCTGGTGTGAAAGCGCATCCGGACTCTTTACACACAATTTAAGCCTGGCTATTGCAAGAGCAACATTGTTGCCACAACCATGCCTCAACTTACACTGATTACACTAGTTTTACTGCTGCTAGTACACATCTGTGTATCCACTCCTGATGCTGCTGTTTTGTGATGTGACTGTACTTGTATGTTTTTTGTCATTACTGTTACATGTAGCACGACTTCACTGAGAAACATTCCTAGTCTGTGAACCCTAACTGATAAATGGCAATAAACACCTGATTCTGATTCTGATTCTGATTCTGAGTCTGATTCTCAACCCAGCCGGTCCAGACAGACGGCCGTCCACTATGAGCTATAGGTTCTGTCCAAGGTTTCTGCCCTTCTGTCTATCCCTGCAGGTCTTTCCCTGCTAATCATGTAAAGATAGCTTTCCGTTATGATTTGGCGCTATAGAAATAACATTGAATTCAATAGAACTTATCATATTTGGAACCCAGCATATGTAAAGTTCTATTTTAGTCATTTTATGTATGAGATGCTGATTTGTTGGGAAACTCGTTCTTGAGCAGGAAGCGTTGCTCGGCTCTCTTGCTGTGATGCATCATGGACTCCGACACTTATTCTTTTTCTTTCAAAGTTTTGATATATATCACCTCCTAATTAGATCTACACCATCCACATGGTGATCTGGATCATCATCAAAATCAGATCAGATCCAGATAAAATTTGGTGATGAGATAGAGACCCCCCCCCCCTACATGACTGTGTCAAATTCCATAAATATTGGTCAATAAACAACCGAGATATTGAGAAACAAATGTTGAAGCTCCATTGACTGCAATGTTAACGGAAGTTTCCAAGTGATCGAGAATCCAGGATCTCTTATTCTTCCTGGTAACATTCCCAACATTTCCTGAAGATTTCTTCAAGATCCGTCCAGAACGTTTTGAGTTATCTTGCTAACAAACAAACCGGTGATGACGTAACCTCCGCACTGGCAGCGGTACCTAGAGGCTAGCATCGATGCTGTGTCACTGTGTTACTGAGTTACTGCAGTGTTATAGACGGACTGAATACTTTTCAATATTCACATGGTTCAACATCCAAAAAGATCCATTTAAAATGAAACCTGAACGCACAAAGGATTGAGCCACTGGGCAGCGGACGACATCATCTACGGGCTGAGCCACAACTCTGATAACAGGAGAGTAAATTCTATTCTCAGCTGTGCTTGGAAGGTGACTGACATGTGAAAGTCACAGTATTTCTCAGCTGTGCGCAGTCAGCAGCTGATTCTGCATCAAGCATCGAGCTTGTACAGTCAGTTGAAAGCGACCGGGCCGGGTGGTTCCGAAAGCTGCAGCTGCCTCCTGCCATGATCTCGTCGTTGCTCCTGCTGACTCCTCTGAAACAAACCTTTTTTCAACCTTTCAGTCTCAAAGAAAGACTCTCTCGCTTCCTTCGTCTCATTGCCGAGCCTCTTTCATTGGTATGATTAGTTTGGACTTGGGCTGGGAACCGGAGGGTCACCGGTTCAAATCCCAGCCTAAACACAAAATAAGGACTGGTGGCTGGAGAAGGGTCAGTCTCCCTCTAGGGTACCGCTGAAGTGCCTGACCCCCCATCATATGCAATCTTCGCATGCTACAAATATATATAGTGTATGTGATGATGATGAATATGTTAATTAGATAGGATGTTAGAGTACAAGTACAGTCACACAGTAGCATGTATTACAGTACAAGTACAGTCAAACAGTAGCATGTATTACAGTACAAGTACAGTCAAACATCCTGTCTAAGAGGAGCATTTCTAAAAAGCCCTTGCGGTCTTGTTTCTGTTAAAAGTCCTTAATACATAATTCACTAGCAAAATGGCAGCCCCTCTTTGACTATGCTAGCACCTCCTGGTATTCAAACATCAAAATGTCCCTGAAAACCAGGCTCCAAACCTCCCAAAACAAGCTGATTCGGCTACTCCTCAATCTGGGGCCCATGACCCACCTTCTTCCTGGACATTTTGCTAGCCTAAAATGGCTCAGGGTAGAAGACAGGGTTAAACAACTCAAAATGGGATTGGCATTTAAAATAGTCAATGCAGCTCTGCCCTCAGTCCCCTCAATCCCTGCATACCTGAATAAACACCTCCACAGATTTAGTGACACCCACAGCCACAACACTAGAGGGAGCTCAAACAACAACCTGGTTACCCCCTCCTACAGGACTAACATGGGTAAATCATCTTTTTATAATACTGCCCCCTAAGGGTGGAACTGTTTGACTCCTCCCCTCAAAACATGCACTTCTTTGGCCTCCTTCAAAACGGCCCTAAAAATACACCTTTTAGGGGGACAGAAACGGAGATAGTCATCACGACTCTCCCCGGATCAACCCCCCCCCCCCCCCTTTTTTTTTCTCCACCTATGTTGTACATATTATGTGTCTTTTTAATTTATTGTTATTTTGCATCTGTGGTGTAATTTAATATTAGTTTTATTTGTATTATTAAATGTCAATGATTTATGTATTAAGGACTTTCAACGGAAACAAGACCGCAAGAAATGCTCCTCTTAGACAGGATGTTTGACTGTACTTGTACTGTAATACATGCTACTGTTAGACTGTACTTGTACTGTAATACATGCTACTGTTTACTGTACTTGTACTGTAATACATGCTACTGTGTGACTGTACTTGTACTGTAATACATGCTACTGTGTGACTGTACTTGTACTCTAACATTCTATCTAATAAATATATTCATCATCATCATCATCATCCCTATGCTCCTGCTCGGCACCTCAGGTCAGCTCAAGTCCAGGCGGAAGCTCAGAGGGGATCGAGCATTTTCTGTTGCTGCTCCAAAACGTTGGAAACTTTACGACTGCACATCTGGCAAGCTTCTTCACTGTTCTTCCAACTAATTTTAAAACTCACTTTTACTCTAGAACTTTCAACTCAGCATATGTTTATGTACAACACTTTGTTTCAGCATTTGGGTGTTTAAAGTGCTTTATAAATAGGTAAAAAAAATAAAATTTGTGTATTTTGTATATATCTACCTATATTTTGGAGAAAAAAGAAATTGTTAATTGTATCTTTCCAAATATTGAAAGTATTATCATTTTATTCTACGTGGCTGCAGTAACTTCAACACACAATTTAAGTGCATCAATGATGAAAAACATTGAAATCACAGAAACACGATCAGCACAGCTCCATATATGCATGCTGAAATTAATGATTTGGTGATTTAGCTGAAGGCATTACAAAATGTTTTTTCTCGCCGTGAGAAGGCGTTTAAAAGGATTGTTTCTTGATGTCCATTCATTACATAACATTCTCTTTATAGGCCTAATATATTCTCAACCAACAGTTACAAACACTCATGATTTATTAGCATCCACTGCCTCACATTCTGAATAATCTACAAAAATGTCAATCGATAGAGCTCTGTGCATTTTTAATTTTTTTCTGGCGATGCCATTTTTATCTACTGCAAACATAATTGACTCATTAACTGGAAAATGATGTCCTCGGAATCAAGAACACGCACCACGCACCCCATTCTCAGTCATTTTAAGCACTGATTCTGACGTAGCTGAAAAAGTCCTGTTTCACCTTCAACAGCCGTGCAGCGACTCACATGTTATACTGCAGCACCACCAAGTGGGATTCTGGCGGTACTGCGGGACCGTCATGATGCCATGCGTTACATGTGTCACGACAAAGCAACATTTAGAAATAAGCATTAAAAAACCTTTTGTTTGTTGCAAGGGTAGAATCTGATTCCTTTCTTTTTCTTGTTAATTATTGGGAGAAATATTTGTACTATTAATAACATGCCTCAGTAATAATATATATATAGATATAACATAATATACAAAAGACACACTTCATATATGTCTATCTATAAAATGTATAGGTCTCATAAGTTAATTTTAATAAAGCTAGCGTTGTTTCACCATTAATGCATCGGGGAGATGTTTCGTCCCTCTCAACCGATGGGGTAAGAAGAAAAGATGCCGGGTGTGAAGCACCCTGAGACGTTCATATTTGTTGTATTGGGGTATGTAACACCATATTATGTAATAACGCAGCATTTTTTTTAACTTTGACATTTTTTTTATTATTTTATATTACATATATACAACAAAAAACACAGAACTAGTGAGGGCAAGGTCATTGCAATAATATGGTACAATTTATAAAAATGATAAGAAACATATCAGGTAGAGTTCAAAACAAAGTCATTCAACGAGGGTCTTTAAGGATATAACAGTCCCATTTTCACAGAGTTTATCCCCCTTCTCCTTCTGCCGTACTACGGACAGAGTTAATAACATTTTGAAGTAGTTTGATGGTCGGAGGAAAACAATCACCAATCTTATGAAAATGGCATATTAGCATGGAAACGTCCCAAATTTGCCACATACATTCTCACACACATGCCGGTTGAAAAGGCAACGACACCCAGGCTGCATTTTTTACGCTGTTGCCATGGCGATGGGAACCCCTCCTATGGGGAGGGGTCCGATGCCAACTTTGTCGGACAGCCACGAAATCCGGTACAGACATGCGTCATGTCAGGGCAAAAAAAAAATGTATTATGGCCACGCCCCCAGACACACAGGAAGGCGGCCATATTGGATTGAATCTCCTGATGGCAGATGGCCACATAATCCAAATAGCGATTTGACTAAACTGTGAGCTACTCATGCAGCTCAAATCTAAACACTTGCGAAGCACTCAGGACAAAAGCGGCGTGCGTCGGCGGGTCAGCTCAACGGCCTGTCGGCCGGCGAGGGCCTACAACGCCGCTTGCGGCTTTAATATTAATCTGTTTTTCCAGGCGACTCCTTTTTCTCATCTGATTAGTCGTATCTAATTTAGGCTTAAGCAGCATATTAAAGTCCTGTTACAGGCGATCAGGCCGAACACCTCCCTCTAAAAAGTGATCCTGCTGCCTGGCGGAGCGTAGACATTACAGAGGGAGACTTCCTCATGCTCCAGCTTTCCTTTCACCAAAACGAATCCCCTCTTTATCTATATGTCCTGAAATAAGTTCAAAACAGACAGAATTTGAAATCAGAATTGCAACGCCTCTTTTCTTTCCTGATTTATGAGGAGAAGAAGGACTTTCTAAAGCCCATTTTTCTACGTTTATTATGTTCCCCATGACACAGATGTGTTTCTTGTAAGAAAGCAATGTTATTTTTTTCTCTTTTTAACTTTGCAATCACCTTGCTCCTTGTAACGTCTACTCGACATGCACAGTCATGCTCAGGACAACCAGGTTTGTATGAACTTAACAGGAACTTTATTAGCCTAGCTTCTACGTAGCATCACATGACGGGTTCCCCTTCTAACTATTGTTCATGCAATTAAATGCAAGTGTCACCCTGGATACAAAAATAGACATGATATAATTATAATTGTATATCTGCTGGTGTGCAGGGCAGGGGAAGGCACACCGGGGGCAACTGGGGGGCATCTGATGAGTAGCTGCTACTGAGAAGCGCCTCATGGGGTCGAGTCGGATTCTTTTAGGTTCAGAGTCCCGAACCAGGAATCAAATGTTCAAGGTTCAAATGTGAAGCTCCTGGTCCATGAAACGGAAACAGTTTATTTATATACAACTTCATTAGTTCGGTAAAGTTGGCTCGATATTCCCAGATTCGGACTTCCGGCATCAATAGCGCCTTAATGAAAATTCATCAGGATATAAACGATGCTTCTTTCACGTCGTTGTAAGGCAGACGATGTACTACGACCTCCCTTTGATCAGAAGTAGCTGTCTATCGAACGGCAGAAATAGAATTGCTGTTTTCGTGGAGCTGGCTGTGCGACCCAAGGGACCGTCTGCAAATAGCAAAACTGCTGCAACAGTGAAGAAAGACACAACACAATATTCAATAACTTCACTTTTCGACACTGGACTGTCACCAAAATCACCACAGACATCAGCTGGGCCCTCATCATCATGCTACACCACGTGCATTTTCATTTGAACATGTTTCTATAATTGTTATGATTTTTTATTAGCTATTATTTTCAATAGCTTCGGAGTTATGCACTGCTCAGGCACCGTATTCACTGTACTTATCAACCAGCCCCTCATCATCTTACTGCAACACTTGGATTTTCATTTGGACCCTTTTCTATAATTTTTATGAATTTCTATTATATAGCATGCGCTCAGCAGGCTCTGTCCATGGTCCTGAACCAAGTCGACCCTTGTGGCTCGGAGGGAGAACGCACAGCCCTCCAGTAAAGTTAATAATCAGACATTATCGAAAATAATATCATATTTTAATTTCCTCATATTGGCAGTTTTGTGTTAGGAAATGAGAATCACATTTGTACAGGTCTGTCTGTCTGGTGCTCAGAAAACAACTGTCCAGAATGTCCAGAAAACGAAGGAACTGATCCTGGACTTCAGGAAAGCCGGGCCAGCCCACGCCCCCTCTCCGTCGATGGAGTACGTGTTGAAACCGTCTCCACCTTCAGGTCTCTGGGCACCCACATCTCCAGCTCCTTATCCTGGTCCAACACCAAGACCTCGGTGAAGAAGGCCCAGCAGAGGCTCCACCTCCTCCGGGTCCTCAGGAGGAACGACTTGGACCAGAAGCTGCTGCTGGCCGTCGAGCACCGTTCAGTGGAGCGTGTTCCGACGTACTGCCTAACTGACTGGCTCCTCGGTGCTGGGGGGTCATCAGCCGTCCTCTGCCCTCCGGGGAGGACATCTCGCAGCCTCCACAGATCCGAGGCCACCCCAGGAGAGCCTTCACGCCCCGCCCACCATCCCTTTGACCTGTTGCCCTCTGGACGGCGCTACAGGCCAATCCTATCCCACACCACCAGACTGTCTCACAGCTTTTTGCCATGGGCCATACGGACACTGAATAACAACTGAAACAATCGTCTCCATGTGAAATCATTATCCTAAACAGTGTCCTTTGTATTTTACTGATTTTTGCACTGTGCAGAGCCTGTTTAATTTCACTGCATCACCGTGTGTATTGACAATAAAGTCCTATTCTAATCTATTCCATTTTAATTCTATTCTAAAGCATTACAGAAAGGCAGATTATTTTGTTATTCTTCTAATCATATCATCAATCAATTTTGTGATTTTCAGAAGGTTTTGGATTATAAAAGTTGAAATAGCATAAGAGATAGTTGTTATAAAATATTGTACACAATTTATAAAGCTTGTGCTCTCTCTATTTAGAATACAACTCAACAACGGCCACTCTCAAGTCGTGACAGGAGAGAGAGCATCATTTAAAAATCAATGACATCAAGATGGGGACGAAGTGTGAGACGCATTTTTTAATACTACTAATAATAGTATATTTGATTTATAATGCACTCTATAGGGCATTCCACAGATGAATTACAAAAGGAGAACCACTGTTCTGTGAGACAGTCACATGATGAGGTCTACTTCTTAAAAAGAAAGGTGCCCAATAATGAGCCCTTGCTTCTTTAGATTTCAAAAACACTTTCCCTGTCCCAACTCCTGCCACTTCTATTGTTAAACAAATCACCAAAAGATCTGCGGTGGCTAGGTCCAGTCCCACGAGAGTCAGAGTCCATATGTGAGTCCATGGACTCAACCATCTGCACATCGGCCTGAGGGGGGCACTAGTATTCCTAAATTAACTCTTGATGAGTTCATATGTTTCATTTCATTTAAGTTCTTGTTACTTTGACCTCAGCTGGGTTGGGCCCAAAATCTTTTTTGTGTAATATTCGGATTGGTTTGACTTGTCTGTTTATTTGATAAGTCTTTTTACTACTCATTAAATGAGTAGTAAATGGCTTTTTAGAAGGGTCCACGACAAGATCCATAAGTCTGAAAAGCCACAAGCCAATCAGGTAAATCGATCAGTTAGGCTGCACCTCAGATGAACGTCAGTCACTATGACCTGCAGAGAAGAGCAGTGGATTTCTGCTTTGGGTTTCGTGGAATTTTTTCCCTTTCAAATCTGTATCATCTTTATGTGTAAGTAATTCAATGTTTTCAATCAATCAATTCTCTATTGCAGACACAATGGTCCAATAAGAAACAACACACAACAAGTACCACAAGTACCAATGTTGTATTGCTGTGCCTGTCTACCTTTTTTGGGATAAGATTTACAAATTTGAATGTGAATCTCCAAAAGGAGATCGTCCGCTCTACTCTACGAGCTCCGACAGTCAGCCAAATTTATTGACTCAGTCGAAGAGGTGCGAGTTACATTGGTTGCATACAATATCTTCTCTGCCCACCAGATGGGGCTGTTCCTCGCAATGACACTTATAGCAAAGGTAATATGTATACATAAATTATTCTAACACATTTATATGCAATAATTATACATTTATAAAAAAAAAAAAAAAAAAATGTTTTTGGAGATGTTAGCTATTTAGTCAAATTGATAATATAACCTTATATTAAATGTCTTTATTTTGTTTTTCTATTTATATATTTATATATCGGAACAATCACTTTTTATTGATTAAAACATTTAGCTTTGATTGTGTCATTTCCACAGGGTTACCTGATATTATAGAACAATGGGAAGACATGAAAAAGGACGGACAGCTCAACGAAAAAATGTTTTGAAAAATGCTGGTGGACTGGAGGTACTGGCCAGAATAATGAAGACTGCTAATATTGCAAGCAGAGATACAGATTATTCATCTTTGATATGGTCTGAACTGCCTACAACAGTATTTGGGCAGGATAATAATAATAATAATAATAATAATTGTCACTGGTTGTGGGTCCTATGGACCAGAAATCGTAATGGAATAAGAGATTTAATTTACAAACAGGAATTGAATGAAACTAAGGACAGTGAGACAGACAAACTGTCACTTAACACAACTGAAGATGAGCAAGACAAATCAGAAGAGTACACAGAGGAGAACGTACAGGAAGGAGAATCACATGGAAAAAGAGAAAGACATGAAGAAGGAAATGACCAGATGCCATTTCAGAGAGGAGAACCAGAGCGTGGAAAGACATTTGACATTTGTTATTACAGTTACCCAAAAAATGTGGCAAAGAATTTCTCCTCATCACGGTTCAAAAAAATTGCGGCAACCCTGGACAAATGTGTTGTACAACAGTTTCCGCATAAAAAATCCATGTTGTACCCTTGCCTTCAAGAGCCAGCACATCAAATGCACTCGCAGTCGAAAAAGGAATAGCCCATATTTACGCATCAGAGCCGCCTGTACATTCCGTTCGTGCAAAGCAAAATATGTATTTATAATAAAAAAAAAGCCAGTGGGAGTTTCCCTGGTTAAGATATCTGTGCTACAAAATGGAAGAATTATCCATAAAGCCACTGAAACAAAATTCAGAGCAGCAGCAAAAGCAAGAAGAGGGAGAATAGCAAAAGCTTTACATTCAGGAGTAAGCACACTTTTCTACAAGAAACTTACAAAACACCTGTTATTTCTGGAAACATCACCCGCAGTCTTAATAATAATGTATTCTGAGATAAGAAAAGGACAAAGACCACATGATGATATTTTCATTGAGATGTACCTCACTCAAAATATAATGAAGGAATGTGATAGTACCTTTAACAAGATGCCAGGGTACATACAGCATTTTCAAATGGACCCTTTTGGGCTCCAGGAACAGGCATTGTGGTGGAACGCCTGAGGGAAAAGGACCCAGTGACCTTACGCTTAGATGCTACAGGCAGTGCTGCATCCAAAGCTCCTGATCAGACTAAAAGAGTTCTCTACTCCTCTCTCACACTTCCTGGAGGTGGTCAGAATGCCCCCCCCCTCCCAGTCTGTGAAATGCTGGCAAATGAACACTCTGTAGCACCTATTTCATTTTGGTTACAGCAGTTCCTCCGTAAAGTTTCTCAATACACAAAACTGAGAATACATCAGGTTGAAACCGATTCCAGCTGGGCACTGCTCCAAAGCGTGCTCCAGTCACTCGGCTATTTGGACAGGGCTTTTGACATTTAGATAGACATGGGGGTAGCTGAGAATATTTACAGTGCTGCATGTGCTTAAAGCAGTTAATCAATCAATCGGGAGAAAAACCAACGACAAAGGTTTGAAGAATTTAGCAACGTTTGCATTTGCCCGGCTCCAAAACTCTACCTCAATGTCTGCACTCAACAATTTCAGGCTTTTGTGCACTATATTAACGGGGAAAATGACAGAAAATGTTCTTGATCTTCAGGCCATGCAGAACTTGATTAAAGACGACGGGGCCAACAGCATGGAACAGGATGAAAACCTGAAGGACACACCTTTACCTCATGAAGAAGATGACGAAGACAGGAGGAATGCCCACGCAATCGTTGGTAGGTCTCCATTCACATCTCAATTCAAGGAGGAATTGGAGGAGGTCCAGGAAGAACGTGAAAAAGAGACCCCAATTTGTGAGGGAAATCAACACCTCTGTCCTGCTATTGTGGACGTCCTTTTTAAAAGTTATCTCGGCATTTTCCCGCTTTGGAGTGGTCTGCTGTTGGGAAATTTAAAACGGTACGCATCAGACGTTGCAGAAGAAAACGTTGGTCCAATGAAGACAAGGGACACAAACTGCCATGTGGAAAGGTCCATTTTACAAAAGCAGAAAGGACTGAGGCCTGCAGCGTTTAAGAACAAAGCATGGCTGTCTCCGGGGGAGACACCGAGAGCACGGCGTGACCCACGATGTCCCGCTAGCAGAGCCACCGCTAGCCGCTAGCAGGTCCAAACGCTACACTGCTCCACGGTGCTGAGCGCTTTGGGTCCGCTCGTCGCTAATCGGTGGATGGCTTCGGGTTCCACCGACATGTTTTATGGAGATAAAAGCAACAAGCAGCACTTTGTTGGCAGGAAGTGTGAGGATGGAAACCGGCAGGGGGGGGGGGGGGGGGGGGTACCGGGGGACCGTTCACACCGTGATGGCCACTGCAGGAACCGTCTGTTTAATTATTATAAAGACAGATTCCATGTTTCTAACATCGGAACCACGATAAAGACGCTTCGTCTCGGAATCAGACCCCAGATTATAATCCGTGTCTGTTCGTGTCTCGAAGCTCGTTTGGAAACTCCGTAATCCGAATTAGAGCCTCTGACCATCTGCTGTCTCCGCCAGAGGCGACGCGCACTACTTTGTTACCTCAGCCCGCCCCCTCGGCGTGTGTGTGTGTGCGCGTAGCCCTACCGGGCGGAGTGATTCGCGCTGGTATCCGCTGGGCGCATGTGTGCGCGCGCGGGTGCGTGCTACGGCTGCTGCTTGTCACTCACTGTGCCGCGAACACGCGAACACGCGAACACGCGAACACGCGCAGCGACAAGCGCCAGAGAACTGCGTCCAGGAGCGGAGCGGAGATCAGTTTGAGCCCCGTCAGTGCAGCCTGTCTGTCTGCCTGTCTGCCTGTCTGTCTGTCTGTCTGTCTGCCTGTCTGTCTGTCTGTCTGTCTGTCTGTCTGTCTGTCTGTCTGTCTGCCTGCCTGTCTGTCTGTCTGCCTGCCTGTCTGTCTGTCTGTCTGTCTGTCTGTCTGTCTGTCTGCCTGCCTGTCTGTCTGTCTGCCTGTCTGTCTGTCTGCCTGCCTGTCTGTCTGTCTGCCTGTCTGTCTGTCTGCCTGTTCTTCAAGGAGAGTATCTGACACAATGCCGCACATCCGGACCCTCATCTGGGGCTTGCTATTGGTTGGCTGCGCAGGTAAGAAGCGGATTTGTTTATTTATCATTTTGGAGATGCGTTCAAAGTGTGGAAAAGGGCCGAGCGGTGCTGCGTAAAGGAGCCGGAGCCGGAGCCGGAGCCGGAGCCGCATCCTCTGCGCGCCACCGGCTCAGGACAGTCCGGTGACGCGGCGATGGCGCAGCTGCGCGGCAGATCCACCGCCGACATCCAAAGTTTCGGAGGCAGCTCGGACCTTTGCCTCCCTTCCAGTCGCATAAAGCGCCAAGCCGACCCGGTTCGAATCAGAACCGGGTATCCTCGGTGTGATTCTGGAGTCGCTGCGCGCACGCCCTCTCTCCCGTGAGCGTGATTTACGGTCCCCTGTTAATTGTATTTGTGTCATTTCATTTTATTTCTTTTTTTTTGCCCACTCGTCCGCGTTTTCTTTTTGCGCGTTCGTCTCGACAGCCAAGAGATGCCAGGACGCGCAAGTCCGCGTGCGTCGTCCCGTCACGCAATAATAACGCCTCATTATCTGCAGCCTGGACCCGGGAGGGATTGTTAGTAACCGTTTTCATACAGAGACCCCCAATTTAAACGCACGTTTATTGTGCACGAGCTCCAGTTCGGCGCGCTCGCCATTCTGGGTCAGCTGTGACGCACGGATGGCGCGCGAGGAGCGCTGCTTTGTTTCGTTCCGCTGAGAACCGGCTTGGGGTGATTTAATGAATGGCCTGGATTTCAGTTATTTATTTATTATTTATTTATTTATTTATTTATCATTATTTATTATTATATCGAGTTCGGCACCGGGACGCGGGACTTCTCGCGTAGTTTGGTGAAAGTTTCATAAATAGTTTTATAACGCTGCATTTGAAGTTTCCAACTTTACTGCGCGTTGCGTCTTTGGGCGCAAAATGATGCGAACGACAAAGCTGTGAGCGGAGTGTTGGGGGGGGGGGGGGGGGGGGGGGTCGTCATCCATTGAGAACGCCTGAATAGCCAATTCAGTTTATACAATAGGATCCAATCCCAGAGCCCCCCATCGGGCGGGAGGGGAGCATTTTTCTCCTGAACCCCCCCCCCCCCCCCCTTCCCTCCCTCCATCTGCCCCGTCTCCAGAGACTGTGCACCAAGAGGAGTTTGCGGCCCCCAGGGCTCCTCGGTGAGAGGGAGAATATTTATTTAGCAACTGAATAAAGTGGTTGCTTTTCCATTCCTTCTCTCGCGGATGCTTTTTGTCACCACAGCTGTCGTTCACTATTATCTAATCAAATCTCGAACGATTGATCAGTGTGCTGTTTGTTCTGGACTCGAGGCAACTTCCATTTTATTATTAACACATTGACATTTTAAGATCTGCACCCAGCCTGACATTTTAATTACAAAAGAATGGAACCTGCCGATAAGAATTCTATCAGTCGGGGAGCGACGAGAGAAAAAGATATTTATTACAAGCAGTGATTGATAAGAAGTCTGTCAGGAAGTCTCTGGTGCTCTTCGGTGATGTCATCGATGGAAATGCTCTGAGCGACAGGGAGACGAACCCCCTCCTCCCGTGTTGGTGGTGGCAGTGGCTGATGAACCTGCAGAGGTGGAAACTGATTACAAGATTTAGGTTTGCAAACTGGCAGCACAGAGTAGATCTCTGGATACAGCTAGTGGGTAGATAGAGCTAGTGGGTAGATAGAGCTAGTGGGTAGATAGAGCTAGTGGGTAGATAGAGCTAATGGGTAGATAGAGCTGGTGGGTAGATAGAGCTAGTGGGTAGATAGAGCTAATGGGTAGATAGAGCTAGTGGGTAGATAGAGCTAGTGGGTAGATAGAGCTAGTGGGTAGATAGAGCTAGGGGGTAGATAGAGCTAGTGGGTAGATAGAGCTGGTAGGTAGATAGAGCTAGTGGGTAGATAGAGCTAGTGGGTAGATAGAGCTAGTGGGTAGATAGAGCTAATGGGTAGATAGAGCTAGTGGGTAGATAGAGCTAGTGGGTAGATAGAGCTAGTGGGTAGATAGAGCTAATGGGTAGATAGAGCTAGTGGGTAGATAGAGCTAATGGGTAGATAGAGCTAATGGGTAGATAGAGCTAGTGGGTAGATAGAGCTAATGGGTAGATAGAGCTAATGGGTAGATAGAGCTAGTGGGTAGATAGAGCTAATGGGTAGATAGAGCTAGGGGGTAGATAGAGCTAGTGGGTAGATAGAGCTAATGGGTAGATAGAGCTAGTGGGTAGATAGAGCTAGTGGGTAGATAGAGCTAATGGGTAGATAGAGCTAGTGGGTAGATAGAGCTAGTGGGTAGATAGAGCTAGTGGGTAGATAGAGCTAATTGGTAGAAAGAGCTAGTGGGTAGATAGAGCTAGTGGGTAGAAAGAGCTAATGGGTAGATAGAGCTAGTGGGTAGATAGAGCTAATTGGTAGATAGAGCTAGTGAGTATATAGAGCTAGTGGGTAGATAGAGCTAGTGGGTAGATAGAGCTAATGGGTAGATAGAGCTAGTGGGTATATAGAGCTAGTGAGTATATAGAGCTAGTGGGTAGATAGAGCTAGTGGGTAGATAGAGGGGGAGCGAGGGACATCACTAGATTGATGTTCCTGGGCTCAGGCCCATCAGAATAGGACCAGGACTTCAGAGAAGTTGATCACAGTATTGGATAGGCCTGTGTGTACTTAGAGGGTAGTGACAGTACCAGACAGTTTAATTACAATCATCGACGTCCCGTTCCTGTTCCTCAGTCATAATCTCATTCTCAGCTTAGCAGCAAACATTAGGATTGGGCGGCTGCAGGGAATGATTGGATATCACCGGATTAAATCGGCTCTGGTTTCAGAAGAGCACCCAGGAAGTGCCCTGTCTTCCGGTTTTGGAGGATGTTCTTGTCCGTTGAGTAACTTCACTCGTTCATCCTTCAAGCGTCGCCCCCTCACTGTCGTTACCTGTAACAGCAAGGCCTCTCAGCTGTCTGTCAAAGATCGGTTCGGGTTTGCATTCCCAGTTGCTCCCGTGCACCTGCTCGTCCATTAATGCGGCTTTATCCAACCAAACACGCTGGCTTCTGAAGCAAAGCAGACCCGACTGCCTTTGAATCCCGAGACAGAGTCTTAAACGGTGTTTCTGCGAGTGAAGCGTGAGGCTAGCCTGAAAAAAAGAATGTTGGAAAAAAAAGTTTAACGTAGCTTTTTTAGAGGGAGAGAAAATTCCCTAAATGACTAACATATGGAGCTTAAACTGCTGTGGTGAGTTCAAAGCCGCTCTGAAAATATTACAGGCTATTTTTACGCAGGGGAACTGGAAAAAGCAGCCAAAACAAGGGTAAATTATAAGGTGTTCTCATGTGCTTGGGAATAAAATGCAGCTCTGGACCGTCTGAACTTCTCCTCTGCAGATCAACGGGATCCTGCATTCAAAGTGACGTCCGCGCGGCTTGCAGCAATTGTTTTCCAGCCCAGGTTGGACAAATTCTCATCAGCACGGGAGCCGCTCGGGTACAAATGGGCTCACGTTCGGCTGCGTGGCACAAAAGTGCTGCCGCTGTACGCTTTCAAAAGCAAGAGTGTATTTGAAAATGATCCTGCTGCGTCATAATGGCAAGTTTAGTCGGTTTACCAGATGTTGGTTCCACATCCCTGCAGAAATGTGCACGCAGCCGAAGCTGTCTGTGAAGAACGAGGGAGAAACGCACAACCTTTGGCGCTTTCATCACTCCGCCCCCCCCCTCCCCCCCCCTCGAACGGAATGGCCTGTCTGTATTTAGAAACTACAAAACCATTCCCCACAATGTTGGAATGTAAAGAAACGGGAGGGATTTGGGTTGGAATGTGCACGTTGCAGGTAGAAGCTCCATAACATGAGGTTGAGACATGAGGAGGGGAAGCTCTGGGGGGGGCGGCGGCTTTCACGGCCGATCCATACATTCTGTCATCTTCATAGAGAATCACATGAAGACGGCCCGTCTGCATATTAATCAGAGCATGGATGGAGACTGAGTGATTTGCATTGTGAGCGATGAAGGCGCCTGATGGAGAATGTGGCGGGGAGGGAGGGTTAGGGTTGTTGTGCAGAATGAGGCTGCACCCCCGCCCCCCCCCCCCCCAGCCCATGAATGCAGGGTTTTCTTTCATCATCACAGCTCAAAGACTATGCAAAAGTGATGCGCCGACACCCTTTCATGATATCCCGACATTAAAGTCAATCGAGACGGAAATTTCCCGGGGGATTTGCACGGCCTGCGAAGGTGCGGCGTCTTCAGATGCTCATCTTGCCTTTGATAGATCGCTGTGAGCCAGTCGGAGGCAGTCGGCGGCGTTGGACGCCTTCACAGAGGTCGGACTCTATGGGTTCTATGATGGTCATTTTCACGCGACGAGCTAGTAGCTAACGGCTCGTCTGAGAATAAGGCGTCAGAAATAATGTCTAACTGGAAAAGAGTATCGTCTAACTCTTTCAGTGCCAGCCGTTTTCTGCTCCGCTATGTGCTGAGGTCCCCAGTTTTCGCACATTTTTCCCGATTTTCCGAGCCACACAAAATATTCTTTACTATGACTATGCAAACACTGAAAGATCAAGTCTCTTCTTTCACCAGAAGTGCATTTCTGCCATTTCTCGTTCTGGAGTTATTGGCCGTTGAAGAGAGGCAGATTTTAATGTCAGGGTTGGCAGTGAATGTTTGGGTTATAAAAAAAACGTCTTTAGATGTCAATGGCACTCAAATAGTTAAATACATTCCCTATTAGCTGCTGGTCAGAAGATGACCTGCCAGAGTCACAGAGGCGGTCTCCTCCCCTGTTTTCATTCATACTCCTCGGTTCAATCAACCCTTCGCCATCCCTGCAATGATGCTGATCAATCCTGATAGGCCGAGCTTGATCTGAAGATCTGGTGGTGCCGAGCCTTTGAAGCTGCAGGCAGCTTGAGACAAACGGCGATGCGACAGTCAAGACCCTCCGAAATTTAGCGCGACCTCGAATATGCATCGCCGCCGTCGGCCTCCTGCATATATTTTCCTCTTGCTGGCGAGGATGCCCGAGGTGATGACGGGCTGCCCCTCTGAGGATCCCAGCATGACATCCCACTTCTACTTGTCTCTATTGTGAGGACGGGCGCCCGTCCTCCTGCAGTCGGTCGCTTCCGTCAGGACCGGCCAACAGATGGCGCCTCTGCTTGTGAAAGTCAAAGACGCCGCTGTGACTTGTTGATACGAGAACAAACAGAAAGTGTTTCTGTCTCTACTAACACGGAAACGTCTGTACAATGAGATTTACATTAAAAGGCACACCTTAATATATAAAAATAATATATCGTTTTAACTGCATTAAACTTACGTCAGAAGAGTGCATAATTGGAAGCTTTGCTGCATCCTTTTATTTAAGCTTTCAAACGATCAAGAGGACTTTACACTGTATAGCCGTCCAATGCGTCAGCATTAGCTTAGCTGCATTTGGCACATACTGCCCACCGTAGCATCTAATTCCTCCCAATTAGATGTGCACATCATCCTGGTCACCAAATTCCAGGTCATTGTACCTCTGCGCTCACAGGAGTCCTCGTCACACCTGACTCGTGCTAATGACGCCGCTTCCCCGGTGACGTTTCATCATTCATGTCTTTGTTATTCAGTCGGAAAATGAAATGTTGCTCCCCGTGAGCTGCAGAATAAATATTAGGAATGAATTGGCCTTCATTTTCTTGTCTTCTGCGTGCCTTATTTACGCCGTCGCTGCTGCGTGACACCGACGTCTCAGCAGGTCCTCGTTGATGCTGATAGACCAGAGATGGGGGGGTCCAGGTCCGCTGCAATGGGTACCGATGCAGAACCCAAAAATCTGGTATTGGAGAAACCAGCTTTGAAAGAAGATAGTGGGGGCAGCTGATATAATATGAACATTTATCGAATCACTAGATGTAAATGTCATTAGATAATAAATATACTGTCTTTATAGCGATGACACTCCAGTCTTTGCCACCTGGTAAATGTCCTGCTCACATAGATGAACTCTCAGGTTTCATACGTGCTGAACGTCCCCCACAACACGTCGTCAGTGGCTACTTCTTATTATCAGCTAACGGCAGCCCCCCCCCCCCCCCCCAACTATCTCCAGCTGCTCATCCAACTCATTTCATCAATTACACTGAAGATGAAGTCACAAATGTCTCTCTTTGGCCCACTGTGGAATGTTCGGTCCTCCGCGCGCGTTAGCTTATCTGGCGGCAGACATGCTAGCATTAGCTACAGCTGCTGCAGGGGACGTGACTTCCGGGGCTGTGAACACAGCATTCTCTCCTCCACCAGGTGTTCCCTCAGGTTACATTACAAACGCTGTAACAAGTGTTGCTTGACTGAGCGGATTTCTGTCCTAAAAACTATTGTTCCCGACACCAAACGCGTTCTGGAGCTCCGCTTTCTGCTCCATTGCTACCCTGTCTTTGTGAAAGTAAAAGTCTCTCGGCTCTTCACTGCTGGGAGAGGCGGTTCATTTTCTTGTGCGCCTGTCGTCTGTAGTTATCTCTCCCTTCATAAAACGCAGCGGTTTTTATTTCCGTCACGTTATTACGTTATTACGTCATTAAAGTGTCTTCGTTCCTCACTGTTGTGTTTTTGCTTCATTTGACGACGTTAATATTCTTCCACGGGGCCTGATGCATCGATCCTTCACCTTCATGAGTCATTTCTTTCCTCTCCATTGGCCAATATGGGCCTCCTGGTCTTTTAGGTCTCTGATTGGCCGCTCACTCACCCTTTACCTATGGATGGTGAGGGCGCACTCAGCCGTCATTATGGCCCCAGCACCACCTGCTGGTCAAAGCCAGTCTCTTCGACCAGAGCACCGGCGCCGGTTCCTGTACCGTAACACCGGGACCGGGCATGGACAACAATAGCGCCGGGCCACCGTCGTGGAAGGAGCGTTCATCTCTATGTTTTCTTCCTGCTTCCTTCAGTTGGTCACAAGATAAAAAATAAGAAATGGGTTAGCATGCTCCAATCCTTTACTGGCGCAGTGCAACGTTTACATTTAGCCAACGAGCGGCCGATGCTCCGTATCAGGCCTGACGAGAAGACCAGCCGCATCAAAAACAGACCCTTAAAGTGTTTGTGTCGATGCACTCTGGCATCCTCGAAACCAAAGCACAGATGCTCAAGTTCTTGAACATATTAGCATCTGGTCTGACTGGTTAGCATCACGGACATAATAGCCATGATGGAATGACCAGCAGACCGGATGGTCACGACGTCTCTTCCATAAAAGCGTTCTTCTCCTGCCCTCGATGCAATGACAGATTTGCCCGCATAGCAACGCTGGCGCTGGGAGAATGCGAAGGCGTTTGTCCCATCCTATGCGATGATTGTACAAATCAAAACGTGTGCAAACGTCTTCAATAATATGGAAGTAAAGATGATTTGAAGTGTTGCTTGTTCATTATGGGCTAACCCCATAACGCCTTCCCCTCTCGCTGTCACGGCGTTCCAGGAAAGAGCCCAACCGACCGCCGTTCATTGTCTGTCCCGTTGCCACGGTGGCGTCAGCAGCCGTTTGCTCCAGGTGTCTAACAGCCATCCGCACGGTGCGTTCAGGAGCACCTCGTACATTCGGAATGATGCGCTCGTCCCAAAGCTGTCAAAGACGTTTTGCTGCTAAACGGAGTGCGATTTATTCATTTATGTCTCCTCGGTATTTAAAGTAAATCTCGTTTCATGGTGTAGATTAAAAACGAGGGCTGAGGCACCTTACCTTGAACCGTTGGGTGGTCTCGGGAATTATGGGCATTTTGTTCGTATGCACTTTGAGTATCATTTACTGTGATGTGTTTAAGACCAACCTGAGGATGATTCTTCAGCACCGTTATTTTTAAAATGTTCTCATGCACATTACGAGCACAGAAAGACACCGGCCTGCATTCCCAATTTGAATTTTCATCTGGCCGAACGCCGACGGGGAGGCACGGCCAGAGTGTATCTGGGCATATGTTCTCCTGTGTGCTCATCCCAGGGTGTGACTCACCGCCATGATGTAATGCCTAGCAGCGGCAGTTATCCCCTCCCAGGGCCTGTTATTGCCGGGCGTCCTCAGGTGCAAAGCCACCTCAGCCTTTGTGCGAAGAAGAACAAAATAAACGTGTCCCCCGAGAGACGGTGACGCGTTGAGATGTGCAGCATCGGCAGAATTCTGTGGACTTGTTTACTCCTTGACTCGGGACAGTCGTCTTTGAGCACATACTTGTGTGGCTCTGAGTTGTTTTCAGAAAGTCCAGGATGACCTGTTCCAACGCACGCTGCTCGACTTCAGATTAGAGGCGCTCCTTCGGTAGTCTGTCCATCTGGTAGCATGTAGCGTCTTTTTACCGCTTCTTACGGTAAAACAAAGAGAACGCCATGGTGCTGGCATTGCTCTGTGTGTCTCCGGGTTTCCCAGCTTCTGTCCCAGACCGACAATCTTATACGATATCGATGATATATTTGTGTTTCCAGGGGATGGGGGAGATGGGTGGAGCAGTCGCCTCGCCGTCTCTGAGGCTGTCTGTCCTCTGTCTGTCCTCTGTGAGGTATAAGGAAACAGGAAATGGACACGTCTAGGAGGTGGATGCTGCGCAGACCGTGGACAGTTTGATCAAACTGGTGAAATCCCGTCCAAATCTAATGTCGGCGCCGCGCACAGCGAGAGCCTGACTGATAAATGGCGTTTTGTTTCTGTTGTTGCTGGGTCGGGTCGGGGGGGGGGGGGGATCAAACCGAACAGCAGAGGAAGCGTTCAGTCAGGTTCGTTTTGTATTTGTCATTGTTCTTAAATGTCATCGTTTGCCCTGAGCAGCGTGGGAGATTGTGGGGGCGACGCCTTTGACCCCGATTCAGGGGTCGCGTCCTTCGAAGGACCTGGTCTTCAGACGTCTTTGAACACCGTCGAGTGAGGAGGGTCACACCAGATCTGTTTGTTTTTCACCACAAATCACGAGATTGCTGTACCTGTTACCTAGCAACCTGAAGGGGTTGCTTTGATTTGCCTCGGAGAAGTAATATTAGTCGGAATTGGAGTCGGACAGGAAATCAAACCGTAACTCAAATGGCTCGTTTGTCCTTTTTCTTTAATTCCACAGCGATCTGTGCCATCGGGTAAACCAATCAAAGGATCAGTGCACTGAGAGCGCCGCAGATTCATGTTTAATTTCATAATCTCTATGCACATATTAATCGCCGTGCGCTCGGTCTGGGAATCCATGTGTACACCTGAAGAGGAGAACTATTTGCAGGAGAGGGAGAGCAGTCGAGATGCGTAAACCAACCAACCAATGAAAGTCAGACGCACTGCACATTTCATTTATTGATGCACGGCTTGGCCAAACACTATCTTTATTCCAGAAGGAAGTTCTTCCCCCCCCCCCGTAGGGCGGCAACCTCTGCAACACCCCGACGCTGGAAAGACGAACCCAACATTTGGAAACATTTTTTTTTAAGTCAAGAGGGCAGCCCCTACAATTTCACCTGGAAACCGAGCAATCACCCCGTTGTGACCGTCCCCCCCTACTCAAACCCCCTGGAAAGCTTTTTTTACCCCCCCTCCCCGTTCTGCTTTTATGGCCAGGCTGCTGCATTTGATGACATCATGAGGTCTGTAATTTAGTAGGCGTTCACGCTAACAGCGTCGTCGTGGAGCCACTCCTGAAGAAAAGCCCCAGGAGTGACTCCTCTGGAGGGAGACAAAGGTAGGGGGCGGGGGATGAGAGGGAGGCGGGGTTACCAGGAGGGACCGCTGGGTGGGGGGGGGGGCACCTCAACCCCCAGATCCATTGTCTTCTGCCCAGCTTTCTATAACACCTCAGCAGGCCTGTAACGGCCTCGGACAGGAACAGACGCATTTTCTTTCAGTCCGTGAAACTTTGATTTCATTTAAAGATGGCTGCATTCTAACAGGATGGCATCGATGCTGGCCGATCATTGGATTGGATTTAGCTCCTCCCCGTACAGTCAAACGGAACGTTTCATGAGACGAGACGTCTTAGCATTGAGAGCGTTTGTGTATTTGTGTACCCTAACGCTGCTGGGCTGTCGTGGCCTCTGATTGGAGCAGCCGCTCGCCTGCCTGACGGACGGCTGCTTCCATCTATGAGCAAGACCTCTCTTTTTTTTCTCTGCTGCTTTATCAACAAAAGGTTTTGATGCCGTGATTATTATTTATTTCTATTGGCAGTTCAGAAATCTTTCCTGCACATGGAAGGATTAGCAGAGAAAGACAGAACCCAACTTGACCCACAAGAGCAAGAACTTTGGAGATGGGGACAAGGAAAAAACGTCCCTTTAACAGGCAGAAAGCTTGGCCAGAACCTCAGACGTTCACATCCTGAATGTGAATCAGTGACTCAGAGGTGCTGCACATCTGGAGTATAAACCTTCCCCACGGATCAAAGGACGCTTAAAAGGAGCTTTTGATGATTTCATGCCTCCTGATGAAGCCAGAAGGTTAAACTC
>NC_090906.1:13903391-13983121 GCF_040956055.1 Brachionichthys hirsutus | reverse complement strand
CGGACTGCACCTTCAGCCGCTGACAGTGAAGCTACGTTTTTATTTTTATTTTATTGCTGGAGGGAATCTTGAATTTCATCTAATTTCCCTTCAATTTTCAGCGTCTAAACCTTTAGAGTCTAAACCTTAGAGTCTAAACCTTTAGAGTCTAAACCTTAGAGTCTAAACCTTAGAGTCTAAACCTTTAGAGTCTAAACCTTTAGAGTCTAAACCTTAGAGTCTAAACCTTTAGAGTCTAAACCTTAGAGTCTAAACCTTTAGAGTCTAAACCTTAGAGTCTAAACCTTAGAGTCTAAACCTTTAGAGTCTAAACCTTTAGAGTCTAAACCTTAGAGTCTAAACCTTTAGAGTCTAAAGTTCAGGGTCGAGTGAAAAAGTTCCATTGCAACTTTATCGCTTTGCTTTATTTTTCCTTACTGCCTCCTCGCTCTCCGTCCCCCGCTCTGACCCCCCCCCCCCCCCCCCACGGCCATGGTCCGTCATGCTTCCTCCATGCTTCATTTCTTCATTAGAGGTTCTGAGCATTTTCCCCGAATGGGCTTTATGGGAAAGGATGTCAAGTCGAGACGGGTTGGAGAATTCGCCTTCACACCGCGTTGAAGCCGCTGTGAGGACTCCATCGGCGCCGGTTGGTCCTGATGGGTCCGTCTCTGTCGGACCTTCATCAGGCGCAGACACGGTTGATGTAATTAGCTTCACATTAGCATCCCTGAATTTCTCTTAATCAAGCTTGAGCAACATATATATATATACACCGTATATATATATTAGGGGTATAACGGGATGTATTGAACCGGTTCGGTCCGGTCCTGCGAAGCATTAGCTCTGTATTCCAGCTAGCTCTGTTGCTAGTTAGCGGGTTTTCTCCTCTGCTGGAGATGTTGTCATGGCAACCAGATCTCTGCTTTCTGCAGAAAATGTGGATGAGTTAATATTTCTAGTTAAAACCTTTAAGCTTGAATAGTTGGTAGTAGTAGTACTAGTAGTATGTTTGTCATATTCAGGTTGTTGTTCAGTGTTCAAAGTTTACACTTTTCACTATTTATAATTTTATTAAGATTTTTAAATTGTGACAAAACAATAATTATAAAAACAGTTTAATTTATTTGAAATATCACTTAAATGGGTCGCTTTTATTTATTTATAGAAATTCTAGTATTTGCATTTTTAAAAATAAAAGCATTTTAAGTTATTTGTTTTCTTCCTTTTTTGTACCGAAAATGAACCGAACTGAAATGAATATTTAGTGCAGCGTTACAACATATACATATATCGATCTGATTCTTCATGTTGAAGCTGCTTTAGCATCAATCTTTAAAGCTCCAGACAGAATTCTGACCTGCAAAAATAGATTTTATGGGTTATTGTCTGTTCTCAGAGCGCACGGCAAGGAATATAAAACTACAAATCAGATCGTCTTTGTTCTATTACAAAAGGCTTGAGTCATCAGGCAGCTTGCAGAGCGGTCGGCTCGTCCTTGTCCTCGTGTGTTCTTTCTGACCTCCAGTGAATGTGCGATGCAGCATCCGTCTTCTTGTTGTCCTTTCTCTTCTTAGAGTTTGACGTTGGGACAGTAAGACGGGAAAAGACATAGCGTCGCAAAAACGAGCGTTTTTTCAGCCATGAAAGTAGACACAGCAAACTTTACCTCAGAGGTGTCAGACCCGCCGGCACGTTTGAAACGCCCGAGACTTTAATAATATATAGCAGATTTGGGTAGGACATGTGGAAATGCTAATCTAAGACTGAACAGGTCATCGGGGGGGGGGGGGGGGGGGTATTGACACCTTGACAAAGATTATGACATTCCATTGAATATGAGGCCTTCATTTATTGGTTTTGTCCCACATTTGCAGTGACGTGTGGAAACCTTGAAACGCCTCTTGTGGCTGAAATGAGTATTACAAGGATTGGGTAAAATAAAAATTGACTGCTTTGTTTTTTGGAATTAGAATTTGTTTTCTTCCTTCCCTTTGTCAAAAAATTATCTTCCATCCTTTTTCACAGATGACGTAAAACAAGAGGAACCAACATTTTTGGGAAACCTTCTTTTAGTGGGTTTAAGTCAAACACAGGAGCGACAGCAATTAAGGTGGAACTCAGGAAGTGGATCAGCAGATGTTTCGTTCTCGCTCGCCTCGCAGGGCTGCCGTACATTGGTGTCGAGGAGGGAGGGAATAGTCGCTCTCTCTATGTTTTTATTTTTAGCATCAGCAGCTTTCTCTCTGGAGATCTCTACGCCTCTCTGAGCTCCTTAAAGCCAACAATCGAGCTCTTCTTTTCAGTCCAGTAAAGGAGAACAGTCACACCCTTTACCATTAATAGTGAATTTAGACAATAGACAAGCAGATGTGGCCCCCGTTTTCAAAGAGGGGAGTGAAAGTATGCGGCTCCAGTTACCCAAGAAACGACCGGACCTTTCCAATGAGGAAAATACCGTCATTTTCCACGGGTCTGAATTACCCTTTGAGAAAATGGCTAATGTTGCACCTCCTCAGCTACCAAATAAACCCAGACACTTTTCCACTTTCATTTCCGTGTGTCTGTCTGGTCTTTGTGCCTTTTCCTGCTCGCTAATTCAAACAGCCGATCCCATTCTGCTGTTCCTTTCTGTTTGACACTGCACTCCGTCAAACACTGAGAATCTAAAGCCAAAGCCGCCCGTGGACTCCGCCGATGCAGAGGTGGCACCCGGGGGGGGGGGGGGGGGGGGGGTCTGTTTGAGTAGGAGCTCAGGAGCACACGGAGATGTTGCTTAGATATATCACTTTACCCACTCTTGTGAAGTCCTCTTGCTTTGTTGGCAGCGCTGTAAGGAATCTCAAGAGGAGGTACGAGTGTCCGTTAGTGGGTATAAGGATATGGGATGCTGGTGCATGCGCTGGAAGCATGCGTGGAATTGGCGGTGGGGGGGTATGCAAGCAGAAGCTTCACTGGGGAATGCACTGTTGATACATTTACACCGCTGGCCAGGAACGCTGTGCAGCGCCGACGGCTGTCATGCCGTGATATAAACCATCGTCTCAGAGGACTTAGCAGCGTGCGGCGAGCTGCAAGGGCTGATGGGAGACGAGGCAGTCGGCTTTATTACCGTCATAACTTCCGTTTGTTTTGGCCAATCACTGAGTTTCACACTGGGATTGGGCTGGGCTTCATTAGCGAGTGTTTCAGAATCAAAGAGGTGCGTAAGGGAGCAACAAGAGCGATTCAACGCAGGGGCGTGTTTGTTTCATCCGCCTTCACCAATGGCTATTATGCTCCACCTAGAATTTGATCATCATCATTATCGTCACCATTTGTTTGAAGTAACGGTTCTGCTGAAACAGCCTCTTGAGGATGCAGATAAACAGACACACGCCTTTTGTCTGACTCGATGCTGCGTATAATTCCCCTGAGGATGTCCCTTTTTGGGTCTGGAGCTGTTTTTGCAGACCCTTGGAGCAAAGACATTTTTGATTAAGTGAGTGGAGAAGACAGACACGTCCCATTAGGACCTCCTGGAGCCTCATCCTGGATAGAGATTCCAGGCGGCGCTGATATTTTTAGTACACAGACTGAAATGCTGCCGTCCAATCAAGGAAAAGAAATCTCATTTACCAATCATGATAAAAAATAATAATTTTGGCACTGAACTCGCTTCCTCATCTGTCGTATGTTTACATCGGACTTTTAGGCTTTAATCGTCACCTGTAGTTGCACCTGATGAGGAAACTGCCAAATGCAGCAAGCGTTCAACGTCAACAAGCAAACAACGGTCCAATCAGCTCCGACCGCCACGGCTACCTGCTCCAATCAGCTCCGACTGCCACGGCTACCTGCTCCAATCAGCTCCGACTGCCACGGCTACCTGCTCCAATCAGCTCGACTGCCACGGCTACCTGCTCCAATCAGCTCGACTGCCACGGCTACCTGCTCCAATCAGCTCGACTGCCACGGCTACCTGCTCCAATCAGCTCGACCGCCGCGGCTACCTGCTCCAATCAGCTCCGACTGCCACGGCTACCTGCTCCAATCAGCTCGACTGCCGCGGCTACCTGCTCCAATCAGCTCCGACTGCCACGGCTACCTGCTCCAATCAGCTCGACTGCCACGGCTACCTGCTCCAATCAGCTCCGACTGCCACGGCTACCTGCTCCAATCAGCTCGACTGCCACGGCTACCTGCTCCAATCAGCTCGACTGCCACGGCTACCTGCTCCAATCAGCTCGACTGCCACGGCTACCTGCTCCAATCAGCTCGACCGCCGCGGCTACCTGCTCCAATCAGCTCCGACTGCCACGGCTACCTGCTCCAATCAGCTCCGACTGCCACGGCTACCTGCTCCAATCAGCTCGACTGCCACGGCTACCTGCTCCAATCAGCTCGACTGCCACGGCTACCTGCTCCAATCAGCTCGACCGCCGCGGCTACCTGCTCCAATCAGCTCCGACTGCCACGGCTACCTGCTCCAATCAGCTCGACTGCCGCGGCTACCTGCTCCAATCAGCTCCGACTGCCACGGCTACCTGCTCCAATCAGCTCGACTGCCACGGCTACCTGCTCCAATCAGCTCCGACTGCCACGGCTACCTGCTCCAATCAGCTCGACTGCCACGGCTACCTGCTCCAATCAGCTCGACTGCCACGGCTACCTGCTCCAATCAGCTCGACTGCCACGGCTACCTGCTCCAATCAGCTCGACCGCCGCGGCTACCTGCTCCAATCAGCTCCGACTGCCACGGCTACCTGCTCCAATCAGCTCCGACTGCCACGGCTACCTGCTCCAATCAGCTCGACTGCCACGGCTACCTGCTCCAATCAGCTCGACCGCCGCGGCTACCTGCTCCAATCAGCTCGACTGCCACGGCTACCTGCTCCAATCAGCTCGACCGCCACGGCTACCTGCTCCAATCAGCTCCGACTGCCACGGCTACCTGCTCCAATCAGCTCCGACTGCCACGGCTACCTGCTCCAATCAGCTCGACTGCCACGGCTACCTGCTCCAATCAGCTCCGACTGCCACGGCTACCTGCTCCAATCAGCTCGACTGCCACGGCTACCTGCTCCAATCAGCTCGACTGCCACGGCTACCTGCTCCAATCAGCTCGACCGCCGCGGCTACCTGCTCCAATCAGCTCGACCGCCGCGGCTACCTGCTCCAATCAGCTCCGACCGCCACGGCTACCTGCTCCAATCAGCTCCGACCGCCACGGCTACCTGCTCCAATCAGCTCCGACTGCCACGGCTACCTGCTCCAATCAGCTCGACCGCCACGGCTACCTGCTCCAATCAGCTCCGACTGCCACGGCTACCTGCTCCAATCAGCTCGACTGCCACGGCTACCTGCTCCAATCAGCTCGACTGCCACGGCTACCTGCTCCAATCAGCTCGACTGCCACGGCTACCTGCTCCAATCAGCTCGACTGCCACGGCTACCTGCTCCAATCAGCTCCGACAGCCACGGCTACCTGCTCCAATCAGCTCGACTGCCACGGCTACCTGCTCCAATCAGCTCGACTGCCACGGCTACCTGCTCCAATCAGCTCGACTGCCACGGCTACCTGCTCCAATCAGCTCCGACTGCCACGGCTACCTGCTCCAATCAGCTCCGACAGCCACGGCTACCTGCTCCAATCAGCTCGACCGCCACGGCTACCTGCTCCAATCAGCTCGACTGCCACGGCTACCTGCTCCAATCAGCTCGACTGCCACGGCTACCTGCTCCAATCAGCTCGACCGCCGCGGCTACCTGCTCCAATCAGCTCGACCGCCGCGGCTACCTGCTCCAATCAGCTCGACCGCCGCGGCTACCTGCTCCAATCAGCTCGACTGCCGCGGCTACCTGCTCCAATCAGCTCGACTGCCACGGCTACCTGCTCCAATCAGCTCGGCCGCCGCGGCTACCTGCTTAGACGTCACAGCGCCGGGCTTCCAGCGTCGGGTCGGCGCGCTTAAAACACATTAGAGTTTAAAGCAGCTTCTTTTGTGAACACCGTGGCAAATGTTTTCCTTGCTTTAGCAGTTTGTCAGGAATATATTGATGCTGATGAGACATGTTGAAGTTTTCAAGGGTACAAATACAGCGTAGTTTGCCAGATTGATCGGGGAATTAGCCGATTTTCCGCTTCCTCTGGCTTTATTGTAAACACAGAAAATGAGATGGATGAATGAAGGTCATTGTTCCTCAGCCTTCCCGACTGATAAAGAGCTGGGAAGAATTCTTCTGTGATGAATAGATGTTTTTCTCATCCTCTCATCAACACATCCACCACGTCTATTTTGAGGCGTGTTCATTTTTTAAACATGAACACGGTGGCTGCCTGATGGATTCATGCAGAAAACGCTGTCAGCTCTGCTTTGATGCTGATTTGCATTCAGAAACAGGCCTGGTGAGTTCCGTCAATGGAAACCGGTATTCCTAAAGTATTTCATTTAGTTCAGTTGCTGTATTCTTCAAAACAAATGGGTTGAAGTAGCGCTGTTACAGACGGCTTGTAGACCAGATGGATGTCTGAGCTTCTGACTTCATTTATTTAATTTCATCCTGTTTAGTGTCTGCATTTGAGCTCCAAAATGACATCATACATTGATGATGATGAATATATGTATTAGATGTTAGAGCAGTACAAGTACAGTCAAACAGCAGCATGTATTACAGTACAAGTACAGTCTAACAGCAGCATGTATTACAGTACAAGTACAGTCTAACAGTAGCATGTATTACAGTACGAGTACAGTCAAACAGTAGCATGTATTACAGTACGAGTACAGTCTAACAGTAGCATGTATTACAGTACGAGTACAGTCTAACAGTAGCATGTATTACAGTACAAGTACAGTCACACAGTAGCATGTACTACAGTACAAGTACAGTCTAACAGTAGCATGTATTACAGTACAAGTACAGTCTAACAGTAGCATGTATTACAGTACAAGTACAGTCACACAGTAGCATGTATTACAGTACGAGTACAGTCTAACAGTAGCATGTATTACAGTACAAGTACAGTCACACAGTAGCATGTACTACAGTACAAGTACAGTCTAACAGTAGCATGTATTACAGTACAAGTACAGTCTAACAGTAGCATGTATTACAGTACAAGTACAGTCACACAGTAGCATGTATTACAGTACGAGTACAGTCTAACAGTAGCATGTATTACAGTACAAGTACAGTCTAACAGTAGCATGTATTACAGTACAAGTACAGTCACACAGTAGCATGTATTACAGTACAAGTACAGTCTAACAGTAGCATGTATTACAGTACGAGTACAGTCTAACAGTAGCATGTATTACAGTACAAGTACAGTCTAACAGTAGCATGTATTACAGTACGAGTACAGTCTAACAGTAGCATGTATTACAGTACGAGTACAGTCTAACAGTAGCATGTATTACAGTACAAGTACAGTCTAACAGTAGCATGTATTACAGTACAAGTACAGTCACACAGTAGCATGTATTACAGTACAAGTACAGTCTAACAGTAGCATGTATTACAGTACAAGTACAGTCAAACAGTAGCATGTATTACAGTACGAGTACAGTCTAACAGTAGCATGTATTACAGTACAAGTACAGTCACACAGTAGCATGTATTACAGTACAAGTACAGTCAAACAGTAGCATGTATTACAGTACGAGTACAGTCTAACAGTAGCATGTATTACAGTACAAGTACAGTCTAACAGTAGCATGTATTACAGTACAAGTACAGTCAAACAGTAGCATGTATTACAGTACAAGTACAGTCACACATCCTGTCTAAGAGGAGCATTTCTAAAAAGCCCTTGCAGTCTTGTTTCCGTTGAAAGTCCTTCGTACATAAATCATTGACATTTAACAATACAAATAAAACTAATATTAAATTACTAACTTGATGCAAAATAACAATAAATTAAAAAGACACATAATATGTGCGACGTAGGTGGACAAAAACAGGGTGGGGGGGGGTTGATCCGGAGAGAGTCGTGATGACTATCTCCGTTTCTGCCCCCCTGAAAGGTGTATTTTTAGGGCCGTTTTGAAGGAGGCCAAAGAGGTGCATGTTTTGAGGGCAGGAGTCAAACAGTTCCACCCTTGGGGGGCAGTATTGTAAAAATATGATTTACCCATGTTAGTCCTGTAGGAGGGGGTAATCAGGTTGTTGTTTGAGCTCCCTCTAGTGTTGTGGCTGTGGGTGTCACTAAATCTGTGGAGGTGTTTATTCAGGTATGCAGGGATTGAGGGGAACATTGTTTGAGTTTCATGCAATTTTTATTTGAATGTGACTGTATCCATCACCTGCCCTCTTGGCAGACTAGCCATCATGTTTTATTAAGTACTATTTCCTATGTTGCGCCATCGAGCGCTGTGCTACACCACGGTGAGACATGGAACAAGGCGGGCAGAGAAAAAGTGAGCAACAGACAGTCTTCTGAGGAGAAAGTGCAGTGGAATTAAAAGTCATCCCTAAACTTCAGATACAAAAGAGTCTGGCTCAGCAAGGTTTCAGGAGCTCCGAGGAAGATGAGGCAGAGCAGAGTCTCAGACTCTAACCCAGAAACCTCCACAGACTCAGTGACAAGGGGGAGGAGCTAACTATCCTACTGAGTTTCGATAGGTGCTGGTGTGGTGGACCTGGAATGGATGAAACCTACAGCAAAAAAAGAGCTGTCTCCTCGGGCCCAACAAGGACAGCCTGCCCCCCCAGAACAACCCAAGGCCAACGGGGCACAGCAGGCCGTCCCGGTGCCCCATAGGCAGCCAACCCCCCCCCCCCACCAGCACCCATCATATCCCAATTCCCACCCAGCTCCTCCAACACCCCCATGAAATCAGACCCGCATAATGCACATGGGGGCAATGGATCACCATAGTACCGAGGGAAAGAGAGGAGGAAAACCAGACCCCCAAGCCTGGCAGGGCTAGGCCCCGGGAGCCCCCCCAGCACTAAACCTAGTGAAATATCATAAATAAATATTTTTGAGTTCACCAGTTCCTGGCTGGAGAACAATGTTCCTCCACCGTGATTGGCCGTACACTAAGGTGTCTGGACAAGTGAGTGTGGTGCATTAAAATTAGGGGGGGGGGGGGGGGGGGTCACGGGAGGCACTCCACCGCGCCCCCCCCAGTACCATGCCCCCACAAGCGTATATATGGATGTGCCCTAAGGTCTATTTATAATAGAGCTTCTGACTTTAAAGCTCAGAAACATGAACTCAGACATGGGGGGGGGGGCCCTCCCCTCATTAATGGGCCCGTACTTGGAGCTTTGTGTTCAACCGCCGTCCCAACCTCATCCCTTCTCTGAAATTATCCCAAATCAGACCTTATAAATAGGACGGTGAGCAAATGTGTCTGACTGTACTTAGAAATCACCATGAACTTCTGTTAGCAGACCCCCGAGGGACGCGCTGCTTCATGACGGCTCGAACGGGCCGAACCGTATCCAGGATGCCGAACCCCTCTCCCTCGAGGGACGCGCTGCTTCATGACGGCTCGAACGGGCCGAACCGTATCCAGGGTGCCGAACCCCTCTCCCTCGAGGGACGCGCTGCTTCATGACGGCTCGAACGGGCCGAACCGTATCCAGGATGCCGAACCCCTCTCCCTCGAGGGACGCGCTGCTTCATGACGGCTCGAACGGGCCGAACCGTATCCAGGGTGCCGAACCCCTCTCCCTCGAGGGACGCGCTGCTTGGCTCCGTGGCTGTTGGGTTGGATGGGAATCCGTTGAGGACTGAGATTTGGAAAGAGGCAAAGTGAAAGGCAAGGTTGAGGCAACGTAATCTGAAAGCCAAGTTTCACTTCATGTTCCTGTCAGACATTCATCTGGTCATGTCCACTGGTCATGTCCACTGGTCATGTCCACTGATCATGTCCACTGGTCATGTCCACTGATCATGTCCTCTGGTCATGTCCACTGGTCATGTCCACTGATCATGTCCTCTGATCATGTCCACTGATCATGTCCACTGGTCATGTCCACTGATCATGTCCTCTGATCATGTCCACTGATCATGTCCACTGATCATGTCCACTGATCATGTCCTCTGATCATGTCCTCTGATCATGTCCACTGATCATGTCCATTGGTCATGTCCACTGATCATGTCCACTGGTCATGTCCACTGATCATGTCCACTGATCATGTCCACTGATCATGTCCTCTGATCATGTCCTCTGATCATGTCCACTGATCATGTCCACTGGTCATGTCCACTGATCATGTCCACTGATCATGTCCTCTGATCATGTCCTCTGATCATGTCCACTGATCATGTCCACTGATCATGTCCTCTGATCATGTCCACTGATCATGTCCACTGATCATGTCCACTGATCATGTCCTCTGATCATGTCCTCTGATCATGTCCACTGATCATGTCCATTGGTCATGTCCACTGATCATGTCCACTGGTCATGTCCACTGATCATGTCCACTGATCATGTCCACTGATCATGTCCTCTGATCATGTCCTCTGATCATGTCCACTGATCATGTCCACTGGTCATGTCCACTGATCATGTCCACTGATCATGTCCTCTGATCATGTCCTCTGATCATGTCCACTGATCATGTCCACTGCGTCGTGAACCCGCTGCAGGTTTTAACGAGAGTCTGGAAACAAGCTGGAGGCAACGTGAGATTCTGAAAGGCATCGGCATTAATACCCGCCGCTGGTTGTCAGGCTACCGGCGCGCCTGTCCTCCCACTCCCACTAAAATCTGAATACTCCGCCTGTACTGTATGTATTTACAGCAGCAGTAACTCGAGTTATTTATTCAGGGGAGCGGAAACGTCGCTGAGGTGGCAAATTAGTAACGCATTCAAAAAACGTCTGAGTCATGAAATGTCGAGTCTGTCTTGGATGAATCTTGAAACTTATATCGAGGATGTGGTTTAGTTCAGATAAGGCTGACCCCCAGTCCTAAACACTGATTCACTGGAATGTTCCATGAATCACCGACCCCCCCCACTTCATTGTTTACGGGCAGGGATCCTCCTCCTCCCAGAGCTTGGTCACCCCCGTCTCTGGCACAGTAGGTGCGTTTACATGGACACATTTAACCCGGTTAAAATCCTGATCGGAATAAAAATGCTTCATGGACACACCTTAACCGGAATAGTCTAACCCAATCCAGCCTGGTCCGGTCACAATTCTATCCCGATGGAGAGGGGTGGTTTATACCGATTTGTAACCCGGTCAGGGCGCATGAAAACACTTATTCCGATGTATCGGTACAAGTCGTCCTTACTGCGCATGTCTGTGACGTCAGCTACACGCGCTGCTGCTATTGCCGGAAGCTAGCTGAAGCAGAGCGAGCAAAAAGCACGGCGGGCGGAAGACAGAACTGGTCAATATCTGAGACAAACATGTTGCCGGAGACATTAAAGGAGGAAACTAAAAGCGCAAACGGGGAAAACGAGCGAAATAACGCTGACGTTTCAGGCAGGAAAGCGCGGAGCGATGATTTGTTCACAGCGGAAGTTGCTACGCTACGCTTCTTCTTCTACCATTTCCGGTGCTTTTGGTCAAACTGCGCATGTCAGAATATTCTGTTCCGATCAAAAGTGTGATGCATGAACACGCAAATCCTAATCGGATCGGATTTTTAGGGTCCATGAACACGGCGCTTCGGATCACAGTTTTACTCTGAACGCTGATCGGAATAAAGACATTTTGTCCGTGTAAACGCTCCTACAGAGGAGGTGAGGCCTGGCAGGCGGCAACCTCTGGTCAACATCAGGACCACTGCGGCGCCGCTACCTTCATACCTCCATGGCATACGGCTGAGGGCAAGGACTGCTCTGGGAGGAGCAGATGGGGAGGGGGCAGGGAGTTCGAACTCCATTAGTGCCACTGCAAATTAGAGCATCCAGAGTTTAGATCTATCCACTCTGGTCAGGGCCGCCGGCGGAGCCGTTCCAGGTCAGGGTCGTCGGGACAGGGAGCGCAAACACTGACGGTGGAGAAACAGTCTGCACAGCTCATATTTAAGCAAAGCAACACTTCATTCCCACTGGTTACAAGAGAAGTCTGACATCAATATTAATGCGGGGGGGGGGGGGGGGGGCAAAGTAATCAAGGACTTTGGCTGTACCATCGAAAGACTCATGCAGCTGAGTTTCTATTGTGTGTGTATATTTTATACCAGCTGAGTTTCTATTGTGTGTGTATATTTTATACCAGCTGAGTTTCTATTGTGTGTGTATATTTTATACCAGCTGAGTTTCTATTGTGTGTGTATATTTTATACCAGCCGAGTTTCTATTGTGTGTGTATATTTTATACCAGCTGAGTTTCTATTGTGTGTGTATATTTTATACCAGCTGAGTTTCTATTGTGTGTGTATATTTTATACTTCATTCCAGTGCAACTACTCAACAGACACTTTGCAGGCCTCGGCACTGCTTCCCGATTTCTTGCTGCTCGGCTGCTTTTACAGACGACCACAAATCAGCTCCGCCTCGGAAAGCAGCAGCATCAAAAGCTCATCCTGCAGTTTGACTGTTTTACACTTTAAATATTTTACACGCAATAATCAGCAGCTTCAGATAATGACTGCTCAAACAGGAGCCACGTTGTATTTCAGTTATGCAAGCAGCTTTCCTTTTAGTCGCTCAGGTAATTGCTTACTGTTGAACAGCATCATGGCGGCTTCTTCTCCTGCTCATTTCTATGGTTTGTTGGTTCGACTTTGGTCTCGGCTTCTTCTGAACTGCTAGAAAGCTTGACGTATAAAGACTTTATACGACTCCCATCTCTAAGAGGACTTTAGAGGCTCCACGGTCGCCGTGTGGACACCTTTAGAGCGAGCGTCCCGTCTCTAAGAGGACTTTAGAGGCTCCACGGTCGCCGTGTGGACACCTTTAGAGCGAGCGAGCGTCCCGTATCTAAGAGGACTTTAGAGGCTCCACGGTCGCCGTGTGGACACCTTTAGAGCGAGCGAGCGTCCCGTATCTAAGAGGACTTTAGAGGCTCCACGCTGCCGTGGAGTCCAGGACAGACGATGCCTGGTCAAGCCGAGCCGACGGACTGTGGCGTCTCATTTTGAGTGTTAAAACACGCGCCGCGCTCTGTCGGCACCCCCCCCCCCCACCCCCCCAGCTCTATTTCCCATCCGGTAGCTCGCCTCAGGTTGATCGGTCCACATCCAGCCGGTGCTTTTATTTACAGCCTGTTGGATTGTGGGATCTCAGGCGAAGAACATCTGTGAGCAACTCGGCACAGAAGGAGCATCCCATCACCAGGCCGGCTGACATTCGACTGCATTTCCACTAGCTTCCATGGGGGGGTGGGGGCCATCCTGAGAGCCCAACGATACGCTTGAGTGTTCGCCAGGCGCAGATTAGCAGGGAATCGCCTGAGGTCCTTCTGGATTATTTCAGCATCCCATAATAAATGAACGACCGTCGTCACCTCCCTGCTAATCCACACGTCGGGTTCGGCCTTCGGGGGGGGCCTTCCTGCGCCGACGTCCCTGGATGGTCTGCCTGCTGCTTCTGCTCCTGCCGTTCTGCCGTGAGTTCCGTCGCTCGGCCCGATTATAGAACGATTCGTTACTTTGAGTTCAAACGTTCGCTTTGCTCCGATTGGCAGAACTTCCAAATGTCATCATGCACAAAAGCCGTGGAAATGACCGGCCATTGCCATTGTCATGTGAGTGAGAGATAATGTTCATGATGGTAATGATAAAAATGACTATGTAATTTAACTCATTCAGTGCCAGCCGTTTTCAGCTCAGCTCTATGCTGACTGCCCCAGTTTCGGCTCATTTTGCCTGATTTTCCAAGCCCCACAGAATATTCTTTACTACGACTATCCAAACACCGAACCGGCCAAATGAAAGATCAAAGTCTCTTCTTTCGCCACAAAAACAAAGTCTGTCTCTACCAATTTACGTTCCGGAGTTATTACCCTCGCCGATGATGATGAATATATTTATTAGATAGAATGTTAGAGTACAAGTACAGTCACACAGTAGCATGTATTACAGTACAAGTACAGTCACACAGTAGCATGTATTACAGTACAAGTACAGTCAAACAGTAGCATGTATTACAGTACAAGTACAGTCACACCGTAGCATGTATTACAGTACAAGTACAGTCACACAGTAGCATGTATTACAGTACAAATACAGTCACACAGTAGCATGTATTACAGTACAAGTACAGTCACACAGTAGCATGTATTACAGTACAAGTACAGTCACACAGTAGAATGTATTACAGTACAAGTACAGTCACACAGTAGCATGTATTAAAGTACAAGTACAGTCACACAGTAGCATGTATTACAGTACAAGTACAGTCAAACAGTAGCATGTATTACAGTACAAGTACAGTCACACAGTAGTATGTATTACAGTACAAGTACAGTCAAACAGTAGCATGTATTACAGTACAAGTACAGTCAAACAGTAGCATGTATTACAGTACAAGTACAGTCACACAGTAGCATGTATTACAGTACAAGTACAGTCACACAGTAGCATGTATTACAGTACAAGTACAGTCACACAGTAGCATGTATTACAGTACAAATACAGTCACACAGTAGCATGTATTACAGTACAAGTACAGTCACACAGTAGCATGTATTACAGTACAAGTACAGTCACACATCCTGTCTCAGAGGAGCATTTCTTGCGGTCTTGTTTCCGTTGAAAGTCCTTCGTACATAAATCATCGACATTTAACAATACAAATAAAACTAATATTAAATTACTCCACAGATATAAAATAACAATAAGTTCAAAATAAATTACACCTCAGATGCAAAATTACAGTAAATTAAAAATTAAAAAAAGGTGGGGGTTGATCCGGAGAGAGTCCTGATGACTATCTCCGTTTCTGCCCCCCTGAAAGGTGAATTTTTAGGGCCGTTTTGAATGTCCGAGCGCATAACTCAAAAACTAGGAACCCAATCGACTTGAAATGTTTACACAAGCAAGGTTCTGTCCGTGGCTCGGTCCTCCCTGAGAATGGAGTTGAAGAATTCACACAGCTGACTGGAAACTGCTTTCTCTAGAAGCTTTGACGGGAATGGAAGGTTTGAAATTGGCCGATAGTTAACCAAGACATCAGGATCCAATGTTGGTTTTTTGAGAAGCGGTTTAATGACTGCTGTTTTAAAGACTTGGGTACATAGCCTGTGAGTAGGGATAGATTAATTATATTTAGCAAAGCAATACTAATGAGGGGAAGACTTCTTTAAGTAGCTTAGTTGGGACTGGGTCTAGGAGACAAGTGCACGGTTTAGATGAGGCAATAGCTGCACTCATTTGCTGCAAGTTAATGGGGGTGAAGCTATCCAAGTAACCATCAAGAGTAACAGCCGTATCTCTACTTCCATCGCTCAGGGAGGGGTCAATGCCACACGAAGGCAGACGCTGATGAATGTCGTCCCTCATAGATTCGATTTTGGTACTGAAGAAGTTCATGAAATCTTCACGACTGAGACCTGTCGGAAGTTGTTCAACCTCAGAACTCCATAAGTCTGCATGATTTGTCTAAATGTTCATTTTAAACATTTAAATTAATGTTGGCATCTGTCCCTTGGTCGTCTCAGGACAGGGAGGCTTACGCAGCAGAAATGATGTCCCGGTGGCGACGCTCAGTCGTTATCACGCCGGCTACGACACAAAAGCACCATTTCACTCACGGAGAGGAAGCGTAACGGAAAATAAACGGAACGCTTCACTATTTCAGACGAAGTTTCAGCTGAATTGTCAAACTGTTGTCATTGCTGCTCTCTTTGTGCTTTAGAAACGTCGTTGGCTGCAATGAAAAGATACCGGCTTGATGAACGGGTGACTGTCTGGAAACCGTCCCAGCCGAATCCGCTTCCAGATGTTTTGCGTTGCCCTAATGTAGGAGATACTCTCCCGTAGCATCCTCAGGTTACCGGCACACATGAGGGCCGCCGGCCCTTTAAGAGCCACTAATGACGTTAACAATTGAATTTGCTGACGTACAGGACAAAAGGCGGCGGTCGGGGGGGCATAGTAATTTCTGATTAGGCATCTGGCTGTCTGGGCCGTAATGAGATTACCGATTCTGCTGTCATGTTGATAAAGAATCATTTTCTGTTCCATCATCCGGAGGAGCAATCGAGGTTCACGAGGAGGTTTATGGTAACGGCACGCCGGTACGGTCTCCGTCCAGGAAGAAGCATGCAGCCGGTCTGTTAGCGTCGAAGGCCGGCGGCCGTCCAAGTCAGAAGGGAACGATCAGCGATCTCTGACATCTGTAACCCCCCCCCACCTCCTACCTGTGGAGCGTAAGAACTTCTCCTTCTCCTCTAACTCACCTCCTACCTGTGGAGCGTAAGAACTTCTCCTTCTCCTCTAACTCACCTCCTACCTGTGGAGCGTAAGAACTTCTCCTTCTCCTCTGACTCACCTCCTACCTGTGGAGCGTAAGAACTTCTCCTCCTCCTCTAGAACACCTCCTACCGTGAGGAACCGGGACACTGAGTTGAAAATGGCTGGCACTCAATGGGTTAATCACACCATGTGATTTATCATTCTCATTCATAGCGATCCAACCCGTTCATGTCTCTTACTTCTCTCGCCCGAGTCTGGAATCTGCTTGTCCGTCTTCAAGATTCGAGTTCGTCTTGCAATTTCACCATTTCAAATGTTCATTTCCAATTGTACTTTCAATTGTGTCGAAAGTATTGAAAGTCGGGATATGTTTCCAACGCTCAGCCAGAGCGAGCCGCCCATGGCCCGTGAGTGAAGTTGGACTCAGGTTAGTGGTCCATGTCCAGTAAGGCCTTGACTGGCTGAATCTGGGGCTTTGTTGGTCGGCTCTGTGAACGGTTTAAATGCTTAATCCGCTTATCCGCACCTGCCACCCGCACGTCCTCCGCACAGCGGACGCCGTTTTCAGCCGTTGGCTCGGATGGCGGATGGTGCGGAACTGCAGGGAACAAACTTCCTTCCGATGACTAAGCAGACAGCCAGAGGCTCACCTTTTGTTGCGGAAGCACAGAAATACCTTTCTGATTTGCTTGCTGGCCGTTTGCGGCGCTGACTCGCGTCCAGTTGCTGTAAACACTGGTTGCTGATGAGGAGGAGGCGAGCTTTGACTTGGCAGCCCGGTAGCTTCAGCACGGCAACAAACCAAATCAATAGAGAGAGCGTCGAGAATCACCCGTTTAATCTATGTGAGTTCCATCAGAACAAAGTCCAGATTAAACATCTAAAGATGGAGTCAATACAAACCGGCATCAGCAGGTTGTGGCGGGAATCTTTCTCCCGACATGGACATGAACTTTTTTTACCAAGTTTTGTAACCCATGGCATCAACAGTAAAGCACAATGAAAACGAACGAATGGCTGGAGATGGAACCACACGGGTGGAGGTAATAACTTGAAACCCAACTGCCCCCCCCCCCCCTTCATGGTTCTCCATAGACCCCTAGACTTGTCTCCACTGGTTCCAATCCATACCGTTTCGAGCAAATCGGACCCCATATTTTGTAGTAACCTCGCTTTACGGACTGATCTTAGATTTCATTATGCGTGTCTGTCTCTGGCCGGGTTCTTGTTGCCCACACAATGAGGGGGTAGCGGGAAACATTTAAAGGCACTAGCACGCAGGACGCCATGCGTTTAGCGAAAGGTGAGAAGTGCAATTCATGAAATAGGCATAAATGAGCAGCATAAGTGAAGCGGCTGCCTGCGAGTCTTTGCTACATTAGCCGGCAGCTTTACTTGCTGCAAACGAGGCTATGAGTGTCATGTTCTTTTTTTATCATGGCACGACTCCCCTGTTTTGTTTGCAGTAATAATAAAAGAAAAGCACTTCCTCAGCAGCGTCTCTGAACGCTGCCAGTTTATTTTTGGACTGCTGAGCGGCACGGCAGCAGTCCTCGGACCACACACACCGACCACAGATGTTTGTAAGCGGGACATCTTTCCACACAGGGAGGGTGTACTCCAAAAACGTTCACAGATTTATTTAATTGGGCTGACAGACAATAAAAACAGCTTCAATCTCACTCTCTGCAAAAGAGTCAACCCATCCATGTGTAGAACCTTCTGGTGCTGATCCAGCTGAGGATGGCTCAAACGCCACAGATGGGTCTCCTTGGATACGTGCGGGTTGGTTAGTGACTGACTGCTGGAAGATTAGAGCTGGAAGTCAATGGTGGCGAAACGCTGGGTTGGATTTCACTTCTGACAGGTGTTTGTTCATCTTTTTCCGTCTCCCTTCTTCAATTTCTGCAATAAAAGCAAATCAAAGAACACTTTGACGAGAAAAAGCACTCAGAGAGCACAGACCTCCGCCAAGCAGCTCGTTCCCCTCCTAACTGGATCTACACCGACTACATGGTGATCTGGATCAGCACCAGAAGGTTCTACATTGTTCTTGTTATCTTTATACACCAACATGAAACGTCAGAGTGAATCAGAGTTGATAAATGTATTTTAATGTAATATATTTTCCTGACCTCATTCGGGATCAGATCCAGAAGATATAATTCATGATATTTTTATCGGGCCCCTTTAGGACTGTGATTTTTGGTGAGTGAATTAAATGCGAACACCACCGAAATGTAATCAACCGTTCCTGGTAGCATGCCCAACATTTCCTGACAGTGTCATTAGGATCCACCTGTAACATTTTGAGATATGTCGCCAAAAACCAACCAACCAAGGCCGGTGATTTCATAACCGCCGCGTCGGCAGTGATTAGCGTAACAGGAATAATGATAATAGCAGCAATAAGAACTAGATTGGCAGGAATTATGTTTTTGACAGCCTTTGTTTAGATGCCCTTTGAGGCAAAAAACAATTATTTAGGAAGGTTCACTGTTTTAAAATGCAGTGCAGGCGTGAACGAGAGGGATGGCAGTGGGATGATGTGGGTGAGTTTAAATACTTTGGATTAACCGTTCAAAGGAATCGAGTTTGTGCTGTAGAGATGAAGAGGAGGCCGCAGGCAGGGTGAAGAAGAGTGACAGGAGTGAAATGTAAAGTGTGCAAGACTGGGATTAGGAATGATTTTATTTGCAGAGATGGCACAGGTTGGATGGATGAGGGGTGCAGCGGGAACCAAATAACGAGGATGGAGGAACCGACGACGGCCGACGAAGGGAGGACATGCGGGGGGGTTAGGGTTCTCTCTGGGTTCTCTCTGGGTTCTCTCCTCCCATCACCAAAACATGATATTTGGTTCTTAATTAACTTGTCTGGTTAAATAAAGGTGAAAAAAAACTCGAATTGAGATGTTTCTCTCTGAAGCGAGCAGCAAGAAACGGTGACGATGTACAAAGTCATGTTTCCTCCCCTTGATGTAAACGGGAAGTTCTGGGATGATAAGCTCTTTAGGAAGGTAAGAGGAAGGCAGAGGTCTTCCTCACGCAGATTAATAACCTTGATGCTCGCTGTCCACGGCCGTTCGCTGCTCAAGGGCATGAATGGGGACATTTCCACGGCGAGTTCTCCCGGAGAAAACGGTGTGACAATGATCAAACCCACGGCCAAGCAAAGACGTGCAAGTCTGCTGATCCGGGGGGGGGGGGGGGGGGTATTTGTGTCAAAACGCGATGTCATCCTGTAAACCCGCTCAATCTCGTTTGTGTTGATGATGAGGATCAGCGACCCGTAACCGAGATACCGAGACAGGAGCGCCGGAGACCTCCAAAGTAACGGGACCCGATGTAGCCGGAGACGCTTGTTAATCCCTGAAGACGACTTGATTTAGAGGAGCAAACAAGGGACGTCTCCCTGAAGGAACGTCTCCCTGAAGGAACGTCTCCCTGAAGGGACGTCACCGACGGAAGAACGCCGTGATTCTGCCGCAACATCCTTCAGAGCTTGGAAAGCGTGAAGCTTAATCAATATGCAGCACCGACTGCTGCGTCATCATCATCAAAACCAGGACCAGCATTGCACAGAGTAAAGAGGGGGGGGGGGGGGGGGGCGGTACACTAAAATGACATTTCGCTTTGGCTCGGTTAATTTTCGGTACAAAAAGGCAGAAAAAAATTACTTAAAATGCTTTTATTTTTAAAAATGCAAACAATAGAATTTGTATAAATAAATAAAAGCGACCCATTTGGGTGATATTTCAAATAAGTTAGACTGAATTTTTAAAACTATTGTAACAATTTAAAAAACTTAATAAAATTAGAAATAAACAAATTAAAACTGTAAACTTTGAACACTTAGCAGCAACAGCCTGAATATGACAAATGTAACTACTACTACTACTACTACTATTCAAGCTTAAAAGTTTTAACTAGAAATATTAACTTATCCACATTTTCTGCAGAAAACACAGATCTGGTTGCCGTGACAACATCTCCAGCAGAGGAGAAAACCCGCTCACGAGCAACGGAGCTAGCTGGAATACAGAGCTAATGCTTTGCTAGTTTTGCTATGTGTTCACGCCTGCTAGCTCCCAGGGCACCTCCCCCTCAGGCATTAGTGTTTCCGTGCGGCAACTCGCCCAGGACTTTACGCGCACGGAGCGCTAAGATCGCGCTGGTAATAAATTTAATGAGAAAAAATGCATAAAACTGAAAAGTGGAAACGTTACGGTTCAATACATGACGTGAACCGTAACAGCCCGAGTAGAGAGAAGGATTTGAACCCGCCCTGTGGTTCGTTCCTAAATGTTTTCTCAGGTCATCTGAAAGGCTTTTCTTTGCCTCTTTTATGCCTGTCTGCCATTTTTCTTTGTATTTAACTAATTTTCCACTTTCTGTCTTTCTTTCCTGCCTCTCTGGAACAATTGGTGGCCTCTCCTCACATCTCCTCGAGTAGGTGAGTTCTCAACGTACTCTCTTTCTAAATCCAAAGGTGCATTGAAGGGAAAGTGTCGGGCAAATGTCCAAGCTGACTCTTTCTTCCGGATGTAATGAAAGACATTATTTACAGGGGGGGGTCGCCAACAGCCAGTTCGCCCATTTACTGTCCACCAGATGCCTCCGTAAAGGCGCCTCCAGATTTACTTAATTATTGGTTAATATTCAAGCTCCGTAGACGATGAGTCCGAATGCCTCTAGTGCCACCACCCAAACCCAACACGCGTATTCTAGCTGCGTCTGAATTGCAAACCCAGATACGGGTGTGAAAAACAAACACCACCGAGATAGGTAACAGGCTGCTGCCAAAGCAGCCGGGGCTTCCAGGGGTGTCCCGCGCTGATCGCCTCCGGGACGCACTTGTGCACGAGTCCGTGCTTGACTGATCTTATCATTTATATTGTTTTGAGTTACCAAATGTTGGATTTTCATGAGCTGTAAGGCACAATTATGAAAATAAAATACAAATATTTCAATTTGTGGAATAAATCTAAAATATAAGACGTTTTAACTGCTTGAATTCAATTACGGGGCAAATCAAAATCACTTTTATGTCAGATGTATTCCTTTTTTAACCCATACATGCAGCTCTTTTGTGGTTTAAATATACATTTCTGTCTGTAGTGTATTTCTGTGATTAAATCAAACACAAGCAACATTCTGTTCAAAGTGAGAATCATTTTTAGTCATTTAGTCAAATAATGTGAATCATAACTTATTCACTATTCTTTGGATATGCTGCTGTCGCTGCTTGAATGAAGTCGTGATTGGTTTAGATACGTTACCTTTATTCACCCGCAGCCCTTGTTTAAGGTGTTTCCCCTGGTTTAGGGGAAATCTAGCTGCTTGGAATAATGTCGAGTTTAAGATGTTCCCAAACAAGCTACTGGCCTCGTAAATGACTTGAGCACACTTGCATTCCCTGGTCCGGGCCGGGGACGTGGGCTTCACGCCAGCCGATGCCACACATCAGTTCACACACGTGAGTAATGGTGAAATGAAACTGTCAACATTTCTGTCATGGCGGCGTTTGCTACGACCGCGGCGGCTCTTGTAGGATCTGGGAAGTGGCTTCAATGACTTTGCTGTGATAACGCTGCAGATAATAAAGCGTAGTTTCAGGGCCGATTTGATCACACAGCTCCGAGCGCAGTCGCAACCTCACCTTCCAAAGACCTCCAGAAGTTTTACGAGCTGCCCGCTCGTCTTTGTTTTCATCTGAAATTCCCAAATCTGTTTGTGATTAAGCTGCTCAGCGTGAGTTTCTGGATGCCGTCCAAGCCCTTCGCCGCACGGATCCCTCCTTGAATGCCCCCCCGTCTGCCGACAGCCGTCCGCCACTGTGCATTTAAAAGAGACGGGCTCTGTCAGCCCGCGAAACCCACTGCACCGGGGTCTAGAGTCCTCTCCGTGGAGAGCATCTAATGTCGACGTCCTGCTCCAGGAGGGGATCCGTGATGGAGCTCTGCTCACAAGCCGAGGTTTCTGCTCAGAGTGATCATCGTCTACTCGCAGCTTCAACTGCGTGTAGCCCCCACGGGTCACACGTAGCATATTATAGACGTATTACCCCATTAGGATTTCCTATAATTTTTGGACACAGAAATCCTATAAAGTTAACCAAATTGTAAAACAAGACTTGCGTCCCAAACCAGAGCAATCGTACTGGAATCTCATTTGTAGTTCACGCAACAGCAAAATGCAACGATAGAAACAATCAGTTGCAACTAGTTTCAAAGCAAGTATGAGGGGGGTAAATTAATTCTTGTTCCAATAGCCTACAATAAGCCTTATTGTGTGCTTCAAGCAAATCTAAACAGATTATGCTCTAAGAGGGATCCAACTTCGAGCCATGAATTATTCAACTGATAAATCAAATGCACACAAATAATCGAGTGGATTAAAACGGAACAATGCGAGAATCATGAAAAATAAATGGAATCCAGGTAAAAATAGATATAAAAACAAATGGAAGACATAAATAAGATTTCAAAGGCGATTTAAGAAATGATGCTGATTTAGCCTGAAGGAATCCACAGCCAAGGAGCTCGAACATCAAACACTGGTTTACTCGTAAATATGAAGCTGGGAGGAGTCGGCGGGTTCCTGGCTGAGGGTCTCAGCTGGACGCTGGTTCATAATGGGACAGAGATTCAGATTTACAGCTTTACAAGTCGAAAGCATACATGTCATTGTAATCCTACAACAAATGGACAGCAAATGTAAAATCATTAAAATCAGATAAATGGGTTTCGTTTTCTTGGATTTTGTTAGAATTCAAGTTGCTGCATTTATTTGGACTCGTTAGATTCTATGGATCAAACTTTGACTTCTCCAGTCCAGCCATAAGATATTTCAGCTTGGACTTTATTTTACTGGGTGATAGAGCGGTGTATCATCAGCATAGCGAGCAAATTAAATATATCATCTCTGCATTGTGTCGTCACATGGAGGGCATATCCAGGGAAAATGGAACTGGTAGCAGTATTGACTAATGGAAGCCGGTGAGGTTTTCTCATCAGCTGTCTCAGTTGCTTCAGTAGCTTCACATGGGTGGACCCTTCACCAGGATTTGCCTTTAGAAGCTTGTTACAGTAAGTATGTGATTCTGTGTAATTCCAGGCGGAAGCTGTTTGGAGCTTTTGTTCAGTCACAGTGCTTCAAAGATTCTTAAGAACTTAAATGGTAATTTTTGCAAGGGGTCTATAATTGCTGCATTTTGACAGATAACTACTGTTTTTCTAAAAGCGCTTGCACACATGCGTTCTTGTATGAAATTACTCTCTGGTTGTATTTTTTAAAAAACTGATGACAATCAACGTCAAGCAGCTCTGTAAAAAGCAAATAAGCACACCTGCAGAGTGTGATTCGTGGTTGATGTGAGGGCTGCTTCTCAGCAACGGGCACCTCTGTTGAATTTGGAATGTTCCGTGACGACCACGGATGGAATGCCATTAAATGCCATTGTGTTGTCAGAAATCTGAAACGTACAAAACATTCAGTGGGGCTTGGCTTTGTGGCACATTGGCTCTGTTTTTAAAAATAAGTTAAAGATGGCACCATTTTAAGGTGTAAAACCTGAGGTGTACGGGCGGGGGGGTCTGCAGGTCCAACTCCGCCTGTGCAGGTGCACTCAGAAGCTCAGCCAAAGTCACTGTGCTGAGCGCTTCTCATTGGAGAATGAGTGATGAGAATGCCCCCCCCCCCCCCCCCCCCCCGTTCCCAGATGCATGTCGTCTGCCACGCCCCTCTATCGCAGTGGGTCGCTAATCACCCCCCTACCCCAAAGACATCCAGAGCATTTCCAAATCACTCCCTTGGGGCTCGCACACCCACCCCAGGGAATAAGGCATACAAACAATAGACCAATAAAGAGCCTCAGCATTTTCTCAGAGTAGCGACGACAGCAACTTGACGCCGGCTGCGCCAGGCAGCAGGAGGCAGGAAGAGATTTGCTTGACGATTACTTTTCTTGGAGAGACAGATGAAAACGAGTCAGAGAGTTATTTTGTGTTGTCTGAAGAATGTCACGCAATAAACAGCCAAGCAGACTAGCTCAGCCTTCATCTGCGTTTGATACCAACAAAACTGCCAATTCAATCAAAGCCATTGTGGTTTTAACTTAGACGGCGTCACCATCCTGACACGGTGCATTCTACCGAGCGCTCGTGTTATATCTGCTTCTCGAATCATCTCAAGCCCATGACTCTTGCTATGTGCTTTACGACGAGAGCCAACGCATCGCCCTGCAAATCTGAGCTGGGCCGGACCCTCACTGCGAGTCACAGAACTCTGTCCGGTTCTGTGGAAAGCTTTGTTCTGGCGTGTAAAAGGGGATCTAGTCGCTTTCCAACCCCCCAGTGGTCCTGCTGCTCGACATACCAATGATTGATCGCTCGCCTTTTGAGCCCTGACGTAACGCAGCTCACTATAAACTGTGAGGGACACAGACACCGCAGACAAAAGACTCTCACCTAATGGCAAAAACAGATCCTCTGCAATCCCATCCTTTCAGCGTTTCATGACATTTAACAGTTTGCATCCTCGTTTTATTCAAATGTCGACCGCTCGCTTGGATTGATCATTTTCCATTGGATATGAAATTAAATGCTCGCTATGGCAGCCTTTCTTTGTAACTAAGGATCTGGTCACTTCATGGCCGCTATAAATGCGTTCATTGATGCTAGATCCACGGTTGTCGGGATGCGCTGTGGCAGCATCTCACCAGTTTCTTCTAAGCGTGGGCGGAGACTTTAGTTGCATGAAGGCTAATATCAGGAAAAGCTGCTGCATGGGGGCGCCGACAGTCAAAAATCAAGCAGGAGGTAGCAGCTCGATGAGGTGGGTGCGCCATGTAGCGGGGTGCCATGTAGCGGGGCGCCATGTAGCGGTGCGCCATGTAGCGGGGCGCCATGTAGCGGCGCGCCATGTAGCGGGGCGCCATGTAGCGGGGCGCCATGTAACGGGGCGCCATGTAGCGGGGCGCCATGTAGCGTGACGCCATGTAGCGGGGCGCCATGTAGCGGGGCGCCATGTAGCGGGGCGCCATGTAGCGGGGCGCAATGTAGCGGGGCGCCATGTAGCGGCGCACCATGTAGCGTGACGCCATGTAGCTGGGCGCCATGTAGCGGGGCGCCATGTAGCGGGGCGCCATGTAGCGGGGCGCCATGTAGCGTGACGCCATGTAGCGGGGCGCCATGTAGCGGGGCGCCATGTAGCGGGGCGCCATGTAGCGGGGCGCCATGTACGGGCGCCATGTAGTTGGGCGCCATGTAGCGGGACGCCATGTAGCGTGACGCCATGTAGCGGGGCGCCATGTAGCGGGGCGCCATGTAGCGTGACGCCATGTAGCGGGGCGCCATGTAGCGGGGCGCCATGTAGCGTGACGCCATGTAGCGGGGTGCCATGTAGCGGGGCACCATGTAGCGGGGCGCCATGTAGCGGGGACGCCATGTACGGGGCGCCATGTAGCGGGGCGTCATGTAGCGGGGCGTCATGTAGCGGGGCGCCAGGTCTTTGTCAGGTCTCATCAACAGGAAAGGCGAAATGAAGTGAAATGACGGCGAGCAGCCGTGGAAATCCTCCCACCCCCCAGCTGCTGTCTGGAACATGAATTACTCTCTCTTTTCTTTTCAGTTCCGTAAAAAAACTTGATGCACGACAAACAAACAAACGTCGTCATAAAATGAACAGCTCCAGTTGTAATTGTCCAAAGTTCTCCGTTTCTTCGCCGACCTTCCGAAATATCCTTCAACTGATCTTCATTGATCACTGAATGTTGCACATTCTCAGAGGGTTTTTCTTGAAGGATGATTTGCACTCGGCAGATTGATAACAAGTTGCAAGACTGCAGGGAAGACGGAACTCGCGTCCGCTCGCACCGAGCGCTCTTTCAAAGCCGTCCCTGTTCTCACTAGTCATTTTGAATCTTTAAGTTGTTGTGGCTAGCATGCTACAGGACAGATTAGCAACAGGTCGTGTCGCTGGAATGGAAATACTGTCCCACACTCGGGACAGTGTTGTCCTCTTCCCAGACTGCTGCGCCAGGGTTCCGTCTCCCTGACTCATGTTTGACCTCCCACCTTGTTTGCGTTCTGATTCGCTGTAATGTCCGCGAGACATCGGCACCCACTTCCTTTCTTTGAACCGTTGGCACGGTAACCAGAGTATGCATGGTCTTCTGTTCCCGGTTCTTGGGCCAGACGGCCCGTCAGTGGAATCTGCTGGAGACGAGTGATCAAATCCTCCTCGTACGCTTTGTCATCATTAAAGACAACTGTTTCAGTTCACTTACTGGAGTTTTACTGTGGGGGGGGGGGGGGGGGGTGATGTCAGTGAGGATGGTCGGAACCAGAATAAACGTCCACTTGGTTCTTGCTGCAAGGCTGGCGGGGGCCACGTTAATAGTCTTTGCCGGATGGTGCATCCGAGCCAACGGTCGGAAATCCACGTGTTATAGGGGAAACGGCTCAGCTGCCATGTTGCGCATGTGGTGGGGGCTGAATGGGGAAAGTAAGCTGCACCCCACCCACATCCATCACAGGGTGCCTGCTGTCTGCATCTAATCAGATCTCTGCTGACAGCCCCCCTCCCTCCCGAGCTTTCTGTGACACTGAACGAGCCTCGCGCCACCTGGCGCTGTAAAAACATCTGCTGCCATGATGCTTATTTATGTGTTTGTTGGCTTTCAGCCATTAAGGAAGCTCTGTGTCCCTCCCTCCCTCCCTCCCTCCCAGACTCACCCGCTGCACTAACCAGACAATTTTGCACCCATAAACGGGCATTGCATGTGGATGATGAAAGCGCTTGAGCTGAGCGTGTTGGATTGCTGCAGAAATATCTCGGGCTAAACTTCCTCTTATCTCTTTTATTTTTCTGATTCATTTTCATTTTCCCTTTGGAACCTTTCCGCTCCGGCTCGGAACATAAAGATACGTCTTTATCTCCAGACTTTGAACGGTGTAGTTTAATAATGAGGAGTGCAGAGAATTAACCCTTTGAGTGTCTAAAAGAACGCCTTGCATCCATCATTGCTCGAACTGCTCCGGAAAGTCCAGTCCAAAAACTGCCCTCTGAATATTTGTAAGAAACAATGGCCGCTGGTCTTTTAAATAATTGATTACAACTTGATTTTCCAATTCAAGAAATGTGTCTCGTTTAACTGTTAACTGGCTTTGGGCGTTTGGGCGGCGGCGGCGGCTTGCAGACCGTCGTTGGCTTCTGCACAAGTTGAATATCAAAGGCACATACGTAAGTCTTTTAATTAGCTGTGAAGAGGAGGCCAAGGGCGAAACATGTCAGTGCTTTACGGATAATGCCACGTCTTCAGTTGAAAGTCATTGTGATTGTGTTCAGGGCTGCAGATTACCGGCGCTTCAAACAGTCCCATCAGCTGCAGATGGGGAGGAGCCAATCGCCCTCGTCTGCCACTGTGTCTGTCGTGACAGGCTGCCAAGGGGCCTTGAGGACTGCTGTCTGTTTGCTGTGAGGCTTGGGCATTCCTTTTTCCAGGTGTCTTGATTCCTGCGACGGCGAGCCGCCTGCGTTTGTTTGCTCCATTGGTCACCGCCGTTGCCATCTGCGGTCGTGGCATCGTGATTTAGTGTTTTCACAAGAGGATGTGGTTTGCACAAAGGGAGCCCCACGCGCGAGGCGTCCTTGGAATGGAGTCATTTTTAAATCAAAGAAATTCCGGAAAAAAATGTCACGGCTTTACTTTGTTATTTTGTGCGTACTAGACTAATACTCGTACTACTACCTACTAGGCTGGATACTGCTGATACGCGGTTTGCATCACACAAACAAGCCAGGGAAGTCCATCAGTGTCTCAGGCTCTTACTTTCAAGAGGTTATTTTCTTTTTAGAATTATTGATCTTGACAGCTGTCAGTCATAAAAACTGCTGACAGCCCCAGCGGTGCCGGCGGATCCCCGGGGCAGCTCGCGGCGGCTACCGACTGCAGCGGAACTGTGCAGGTGTTGGCGTAGAAAGGTTAATTGAAGCCTGAAAACTGCTTAAAGATGCAAAACCCATCCCCGAGCATCAGTCTGTGGGGGCGGAAACAGGCACGTTCTCCGGCTCGGGACTCATTTCGGGCAAATGATGGCGAGGATGTGGAAACTGATGATGACCAGTTTGGCAACTAGTCACGTGGGTGGCCTAGCCTCACATCCACTCATTCACACGGCAGTGGGTGACTGCTGCCCAAAGACGCTTTGACATGGGGACAGTCGGAGCTGGGATTCGAACCGCTGACCTACTGATCACCGGACGAGCCGCTCCACCAGCCGAGCCGCAGTCGCCCAGTTGGCTCAATAGTGGCTCGAGATCAGTGACTATTGGCCTGCGCTGATGCTACATAAATGTGTTGTCGCAGCCAGAGGAGATTAAGACGTCAAAAACGTAGACGTCGGTTTACTCGTTTGTATCCAAATGAAGCAGGAAACTCCCACAGCACTCCGAGTAAAATGGAAAAATCAGCTTCCTTTATTCCACAGTCTGTTCAACAATTTGACTGGATCATTCACAGTTTAGTCATCCTACTTATTGAACTAAACACCGTGTGGCTCAGTTCCTCCCAAACCTTCTGCCCTACCTTCACATCATTGTTTTCCATCCTTGAACATAATTAATCTAATTGGGAATAATACAGAACTTAGATGCTCGGTGAATACCCACATTCCGGGAATGCTGGAGGTCTCTCAAGGATGAATTATGAGTTTGTTAATTCAGTGACTCCAGTTGTCCTCCTCGTCAGGAATAAGAAATCCACACACAGGTAATGAATACTGTGACGTAATGCGACGTCCTTATCTCAACCAGGTGCTATGATTCCCAATTTTTCCGTTAAAGACTTTGAAGTGAAAGGAGTGTGTCGGACTGATCGGTCATAGCACTTCCACCTCAACTGTGATGGTTCCCAGACTCGACGCCCAAAAGCCTCACCGTCACAGAGACAAATGGACTGCATTTTCTCGCTCCAGTTTAAAAAAGGTCTGAAGGACAGCAGAACCAAATCCAAACTTAAGAAGCAATCATTTCGGAGACGCATCAGGCTTGCAAATCAAACGCACTCTTGTTCAACAGTCACCTCTCTCAAACGGTGCACAACCCTTCTGCTTTTACAGGACATTTGGAATCCGTTAAAATCTGCATTTCTGTCAAGATCTGCATGTTGATTCTTTTGTCAGGAAGCCGGAGCATGTAGCATGAAGCATGTAGCATGAAGCATGTAGAATGCAGCATGAAGCATGTAGCATGAAGCATGTAGAATGCAGCATGCATCATGAAGCATGCATCATGTAGCATGCATCATGCATCATGAAGCATACAGCATGCATCATGAAGCATGCAGCATGTAGCATGAAGCATGCAGCATGCATCATGTAGCATGCATCATGAAGCATGCAGCATGTAACATTAAGCATGCATCATGAAGCATGCAGCATGCAGCATGAAGCATGCAGCATGCATCATGTAGCATGCATCATGAAGCATGCAGCATGTAACATTAAGCATGCATCATGAAGCATGCAGCATGCAGCTGCATAACTGATCATTTGCAGGTATAAATATAAACTCTGATTGGATTGGCTTTTCGCACAGCGCTAAAGGTCTTTCCACTGGCATATTAAGCCGTACCGCCCTTTGAAGACTTAATTTATGTTGCTGAAAGAATTGTTCAATTAGCGGTGCTGAAAATATCTTCTTTTTTTTGCACCCCAGGATGACTTCCTTTCCGACAGTCAGTGTGTGAGACTGTCGGTTCCTTTGCGCCCGGCGTGAGGCTGTGGGATTGGAGCTTTCCACCATCGACAACAGCTCGAGCTTCGCTTGCTCTCCTTAACGTGGATCACGGGTCCCGAAACAGTGATCAGTTATGCAACCTACAAAGGGAGAACATAATAAGGCATCCTTCAGGTTATTGTGCATGCTTGACCTGGGGGGAGGGGGCTTTGTAGAATGGTCCTGGAGTTTGACAGGTTGTCTCATGAGTTCCCGTGGTTTACGGTCAGCGGTCATCCACGCCAAGGAATGAGATCGCTCCGTCTCCCACGCTAACGAAGACGAGCAGATGATTTGAGTCTTTCCATTCCGCCTCTTGTCTCTGAGAACAAAGCCAAAAGCTATCTGGCAAGACTTGGGGGGGGGGGGGGGGGCGCTGACAGGGCACATGATGTGCCCAGAGGATAGCTAAAACAAAATGAGCTGACAATGCTGGTATTTAATGAAGATTTCAGTGATGGTTTTCTCTCAGATGTGTAAAAGCTAGTAATTAAGCCCACACCTCAGAATCGGCCCCCCTGCCGGGATGATGTTCAGATGTCCCGGACGCAGGTGAACACTTTGCTATCCTGGACATTCCTTTGCTAATGAGATCAACAGACCAGGTGCCTGACCTGCCCCAGTCTCTGGACTGCCCCAGTAGGTGCGCTAATGTTGCACACAGCTACCGAGGAAAGAAGATCGCTGCTTATGTTCCCGTCTTTGAGCGGCATCATCCGGAGATCGAGCGCCGCCTGCCTCGCCCGCTGCCTTTGCACGGAACAAAATGAAAGGCACTCAAAGTCCATAACTAACCGAATCAACATGGTGGCGCAGACTGAATGTGGGCAAGAGGCCGGGGTAATTGAGTTTAAGCACAGCATCGGTTTGCACTCGCCGGCCTGCAGCGGAGGCTTGAAAGCCCGTAATCTCATTAGATATTGATCACTGGACAGAGATCGTTTCAGAAATCTCAACCTTTAGAATATGTCCGGCAGGCCTGCGGTGAACAAGCTCCGCCCTCACGCTTAGCTCATGCACCGAGAACTTGCTGTTCGATGGGTCCAGCTCAGCGCTGGGGGGGGGGGGGGGGGGGCTGTAGCTGCACATCCAACCTCTTGATGCCCCCAGGGTCCAGAAGAAGGAAGTCGCGAGATGATGTCACCAGGGTGGCGTAGTGGTTAGCGCTGCCGCCTCGCAGCAAGTTGTATGTTCTCCCCGTGTCCTCGTGGGTTTTCCCTGTTTTCTCCGGTTTGTTCCAAACACGCCATTTAGGTGAATATATTACTCAGAATTGTTCGCCGTGTGCGCGGTGTGCTGGCGACGCATTCGGGGTGTACCCCGCCTCCGCCCAACTATGTGACCCGCAGAGCGGAGAAGTGGATGGATGCTGTTGCCATAGATCCCATCATCTCAAGCCAAATGAAGGTGGAGCCCATTTGGACTCCGTCGTCTGTCCCAGTGTCTTCAGCGAGTCTTCGTGGACTCCTTTGTCTTTTCTCTGTCCTCCGCTGGCGTCTCTGTGCTCTCATCCCATGCAAGCGTGAAGGGGAGAGACCGCGCATGCTACCAGCTGCTACACACATTTGTAATTGAACCCACTGAGGGGGGTGGGGGGGGGTATCTTAACTGCATTAAAGCACCCATTTGAGCAATCGGGTTAAAGATTACCCGAAAGTACTTCCTGCCATTTTGGGTATATGATGTTCATAATGATGCTCGGCCTGAACTGCCACAGCACCTGCAGACGCATGTTTTACCGACATCCACTCCCCGCCGAAAAGGGAAGCGCGGCCTCCGGGCTCGGTAGCATTCACTCCCCGCCTAAACGGGAAGCGCCGCCTCCCTGCTCGGTAGCATTCACTCCCCGCCTAAACGGGAAGCGCAGCCTCCGGGCTCGGTAGCATTCACTCCCCGCCTAAACGGGAAGCGCAGCCTCCGGGCTCGGTAGCATTCACTCCCCGCCTAAACGGGAAGCGCAGCCTCCGGGCTCGGTAGCATTCACTCCCCGCCTAAACGGGAAGCGCAGCCTCCGGGCTCGGTAGCATTCACTCCCCGCCTAAAAGGGAAGCGCCGCCTCCGGGCTCGGTAGCATTCACTCCCCGCCTAAAAGGGAAGCGCAGCCTCCGGGCTCGGTAGCATTCACTCCCCGCCTAAACGGGAAGCGCCGCCTCCGGGCTCGGTAGCATTCACTCCCCACCTAAACAGGAAGCGCGGCCTCCGGGCTCGGTAGCATTCACTCCCCGCCTAAAAGGGAAGCACAGCCTCCGGGCTCGGTAGCATTCACTCCCCACCTAAACGGGAAACGCCGCCTCCGGGCTCGGTAGCATTCACTCCCCGCCTAAACGGGAAGCGCAGCCTCCGGGCTCGGTAGCATTCACTCCCCGCCTAAACGGGAAGCACCGCCTCCGGGCTCGGTAGCATTCACTCCCCACCTAAAAGGGAAGCGCGGCCTCCGGGCTCGGTAGCATTCACTCCCCGCCTAAAAGGGAAGCGCGGCCTCCGGGCTCGGTAGCATTCACTCCCCGCCTAAACGAGAAGCGCCGCCTCCGGGCTCGGTAGCATTCACTCCCCGCCTAAAAGGGAAGCGCCGCCTCCGGGCTCGGTAGCATTCACTCCCCGCCTAAAAGGGAAGCGCCGCCTCCCTGCTCGGTAGCATTCACTCCCCGCCTAAAAGGGAAGCGCCGCCTCCGGGCTCGGTAGCATTCACTCCCCGCCTAAAAGGGAAGCGCGGCCTCCGGGCTTGGTAGCATTCACTCCCCGCCTAAAAGGGAAGCGCCACCTCCGGGCTCGGTAGCATTCACTCCCCGCCTAAAAGGGAAGCGCCGCCTCCGGGCTCGGTAGCATTCACTCCCCGCCTAAAAGGGAAGCGCCGCCTCCGGGCTCGGTAGCATTCACTCCACTCCTAAAAGAGAAGCGGGCTCAGTAGCATTCACTCCCCGCCGAAAAGGGAAGCGCGGCCTCCGGGCTCGGTAGCATTCACTCCCCGCCGAAAAGGGAAGCGCAGCCTCCGGGCTCGGTAGCATTCACTCCCCGCCGAAAAGGGAAGCGCGGCCTCCGGGCTCGGTAGCATTCACTCCCCGCCTAAACGGGAAGCGTTGCCTCCGGGCTCGGTAGCATTCACTCCCCGCCTAAAAGGAAAGCGCGGCCTCCGGGCTCGGTAGCATTCACTCCCCGCCTAAACGAGAAGCGCCGCCTCCGGGCTCGGTAGCATTCACTCCCCGCCGAAAAGGGAAGCGCCGCCTCCGGGCTCGGTAGCATTCACTCCCCGCCTAAACGGGAAACGCCGCCTCCGGGCTCGGTAGCATTCACTCCCCGCCTAAAAGGGAAGCGCGGCCTCCTGGCTCGGTAGCATTCACTCCCCGCCGAAAAGGGAAGCGTGGCCTCCGGGCTCGGTAGCATTCACTCCCCGCCGAAAAGGGAAGCGCCGCCTCCGGGCTCGGTAGCATTCACTCCCCGCCTAAAAGGGAAGCGCCGCCTCTGGGCTCGGTAGCATTCACTCCCCGCCTAAACGAGAAGCGCCGCCTCCGGGCTCGGTAGCATTCACTCCCCGCCGAAAAGGGAAGCGCCGCCTCTGGGCTCGGTAGCATTCACTCCCCGCCTAAAAGGGAAGCGCCGCCTCCTGGCTCGGTCGCATTCACTCCCCGCCTAAACGGGAAGCGCCGCCTCCGGGCTCGGTAGCATTCACTCCCCGCCTAAACGGGAAACGCCGCCTCCGGGCTCGGTAGCATTCACTCCATATATGGATAAATATTCCTGCGGGGGCCTCTGCATCAGCCACACTCCCTTTTTAAGAGGCTGCTGTACGGTCGAAGACGTCCCTCTAATTTATGCCCCCACGTGGGTCCCCTTAAGGAGCACACAAACCCGAGAAGCACGGGGTGAGCAGGCTGCTCAACCCCCCCCAGTGGATTTAAGGCCTCGCTCACTCACGGCTGCGGGACAGAGCACATTACTCTCATCCGGGTCAAGGACGAGTCTCGAGCGGATCCAATCATCTTTCCTTGCGTGAACCTTTTTCTTTTTTTCGTGGGTACGGTTTTGTTTGAGAAACTTAAACCTGGACAGAACAGAAACCACATTTATTGAATTCCATAACTCGTGGCTGCGTCTGTTTGTCCTAGAATAACAGCGAGGGAAGTCTCGCCGTGCTCCATGTTCTCTTCTCCTTCAGCAGGTAAATAGAAGCCGTGTTTTACGGCAATGAACAGAGAAGAGCTTTTAATAATATCCCACACACAATGCGCTCATTGTTGTGGGTGGCAGCAAAATGAAAATGAAAACTTCCCTCCAGCTGTTTTTCATATTGCAGGCCACGGGCTGCCATTGAGAACAAAGTTATCGCTCTCACATGATGCCGGTGCGTCGCTGGAGGTTAGCCGCTGCTGATACACCAAAAGGAGGCGCAACATCTGTTAAGGATTGAAATTCTGGAGAGCGTTCCCTCCTTTTTTTCTTACCACAGGGGCTTTAAAGTAGATTCCAAGCACCCAACCAGTGGAAAATTACACGCAGGCCTGCTGAGAATTTGGCTTCCCTGACATGTGACATAATACCAACACCGGAGGGTGTGACTATTTTGGGGCCGCGGGGTGAAGTGTGCGACTCCAAACGGTCCGCCCGGCCTCGTCCATCCGTAACAATCGGTTTGGGCTGCGTGTGGAGTTCCCTCATCCATCGGGACGGTTCCCATGGGAAGCGGCTGCAATGCGAAACCCACGGAGCAGCACCAGGTTGAACGAGGGCGTCTTCGGCCTGCTTCTGTATCGGGTCATCAACGGCGCCGTGCGCCGAGCCCGGCTGCGACCGCTCTCATCGCAGCACGCCTTGATGAAGAGATGATGGAGCGCTGGCTTTGATCCTGCTGTTCTCCGAGCCGTGGATGGAATGAAACGCAGACTCCCGTTGGAATTCTGAGAATAGACTATTGTTTGCCGAGAGCGTCTGCGCAGCCGGGCAGCTGTGTACGCTTAAAGAGGATCTGGAAAGATGTCGCTTGTTCAACAGACCCCGATCGTGTGGGTTTTGCAGGGGGATGGAATTCCAGTGAGAATCTGCAGCGTGAAGAGTTTAACATATGAGTCGGAAAAGAAAAGGACTGCTCCACTGGACGAGCAGCTTGATCTGAGGGTTGCGGTGTGTGTGTGTGTGTGTGTGTGTGTGTGTGTGTGTGTGTGTGTGGTGCTTGACAGTGTCGCTGTCTGTTGGTCAGTCAGGCGAGGCGTTTGTCCTCGTCTGTCTCTCGTCTGTCTCTCGTCCAGCCAGGCGGACTCCACCCCTCAGATCCTGTTTGGAGCCACTGTGCTGTTCAGGACTTCAACGACGTTGGTCTCATTTTTGTATTTCACCTCCCCACCCCCCCACCCCTCTTGGAACGTGCTTGCGTTCATTGGTCAAACATGCAGGTCCATTTGTTGATTCGCCGGCCGGATATCTCAAAAACTTCCCAACAGATTCCACTGAAGATTTTGAGACTGGTTCCTTCTGACTGGGTTTTTGAGGCAAATCTGAATCAAGGCGATTCAAGATTATCCAGACATGTCCTTCCAGTTTAAAAAGCAGGTCAAAGTCGAAAGACGTTCGGCCAGCCATTAAACACAAAGTGGGAATAGTTCTTTCAACGTCTGTGGAAACGGTCGTTTTACCGTTCTGTTGAATTCCAAAGAAGCCAGTTCAGCAGCATCGTGTTGAACAAACCAGCGCGGCCTCTCCTGATTCGCTGACTGATCAACGTTTCATGGTGTGTTGGATTTCTCAAACCTCCTATTTGGCTGCATGCAGGCCAGGCAGGTAACTGCAAGGGGGGTGTCAGCATTGTGGAGTCTGGAAAGGCAAAAGAATTGGAAGCACCGAGAGCGGGTGACGGGGTTTGTCTCCCCTCCGATGGAAGCTCTTGGAAAGCTCTTGGTTACTTTCTGACCTCTGTCTAGACGGCGTTAGGGATTCCGGAGTGTCATCTGGAATATGTGTGTTAGCCACACGGGGCTTAATTGGGATTTTAATGGACTGTAGAGGATATTTAAAGACATGTTGCAGTGACTCATTCCTGATGAGTTGGATCACCGGTTTCCATCTGGAATTGAAAACCGGAATAGATTTGAAGCCCAAGTGGCAGCAGCGTAGCCGTAATCTCCAGACACTGCCCGAGGCCGGCTGGCAAAGTCTTCCCCTGTTTGAAGGCTTTAGGAAGTAACAACTTGCAGCACCCGAGAAGTGAGCAAAGTCCTCCTGGCCGATAGCAGTTAGCCTCGTTGTCCCGACTAAGGTCCCTAAAAGAGCGTTGTCAAACAGCTGCTGAAAGCTTCCCATGCTCCGAAACTGCTCCCGTTCATTGTAGTCTGGTGGGTGTGGAATTAAGAGGCAGCGGTGTCAAAGCTCCCTGTGAGCCGGGGTCGTTTGGAGGTCAGAGTGGACCCCTGCAGAGGTGAAGGGAAAGTGGTCGTCTCAGAGGCAGGACAACGGCCATATTGTCTCCTCACCTTTGACCTCGGCTGTATTTCGACTATAGTGAATCACGCTGATGAAGTCTTTCTGCCAGTGGAGTCAAAATCACGGCCTTGTTTAAGTTAGTGTTGGGTCTTTCATGAGGTTTGTGAGTGCCTCATTGAACCGAGCGCTCTCCTGGGCGGGGCGGGGGGTTCAGCCTCGCCTTCAATATGGATTTAATCTAATGTTTGATGTACGGAGCTTCCCATAACATCGCTCGTCTCATCACCGAGCATCTATGGCACCACACCGAATGTTTGGCCAAGCCTTCAGCTCAAATATCCCTGTCACTGGGGGGGGGGGGGGGGGGTTGGTTCTGTGACTGGTGAACCATGTGTTTGCTGTGGCTTTTGTCCCCAGCAGGGTTCAGTTGCTGAGGGGTTGCTTTCGGGACATAGCTAGGGGACACTTTCAACTTGTAATCAAAGCTGCAGGGGAAGAGTGTCCGTTTGCTGAAACAGGAAATGAGAAAGCACACGGTACCTGTAGGAGGTAATTCAGGAAACCTTCAGCAGAGATCAACTTTAGAATTTTGGCCACTATTATATTATTATATATATTATATGAAACATTTGTTTGAGAAATATAAATATATAGTACGTACAGTAAACGTTTTCCTGTTAATAATGTTAAGGCGTGCAGGTCGAGGAAAGAGCCGCTTGGAGTGCAGAAGAACAAATATTCTACTCGTGCTGTCTTTAGCCTCTCATGCTGCTTTATTGGATAGCTTAGCACAGCGGAACGGCAGCGGCTACATGTATCAACAGGAAGAAACGAAACCCAAAAGGGACGTGACGTTTATGCTCCTACAAAATAAAAGCCTCTTTTTACACAGAGAAGAAGAGCGCTATAAAACAAACGCTTAACAAATAAACATGATAGCTTTTAGAAATAACGAATTTACTTTTAATGATCAACCTACGAGGTTGAACACATGAGAAGTTAATAGCGACTCGCGCGTATTTCACAGTTCCTCCGACCGCGCCTCTTCGTCCTCGCGCCGCTTCAAGGCGCGTTCAAGTGCAAAAAATAAAATCTGAAATTTTCATTAAAAAACTCTGCGAAGTTGCGGAAGATGGACCGCATTATATCGAGGGACTACTGTAGACCAAATGTTGCACAGCCACATTTAACATTGCAATCACATCTTGTTGTTGTGTTGTCCCTCCTTATTGTACACTTAAGAGGTAATTGCACATACAGTGACCTCTCAATCAAGTGTGTGTGTGTGTGTGTGTGTGTGTGTGTGTGGAAGCAGAGGAATACCGTACATGCACAAGTAAGACTTGTCTTATTTGCTGTAAAATAGCCCAGCATGCAGTAGGACACACTGGCTGCATACTGTACAGCTGCTTAGATATAGATTACATGGACTATGGTATAACTGTTGCTCCTCTTCACGTCTTGCAGCAATCCTGAGGAAGCATCATCGGTAGCTTAGTTTAGCCATCTCTTCTTCTGTTCAAGGCAAACGTCTAAGTGAGTCTGCAAGTCCAGCTCCGTCAAACTGCAGCAGCCTGCCGAGTTTCGATAGCTTTTACACCGTGAGCAGGGGGCATAGATGCGTGGCAGGTTAATCTGTGCAAACAGGAGTTGATTCATTGCATTTCAGTGCAAGCAGCAGTTTTGTTTAAAGATTGGAACAAAAGCTAACATATAGCATTTACAAGGGAGGCGGGCCTAGACTTTGCCAATCACGAGACTCGTGTTTGGTGTTTGAACCCCGCCTGCGTGGCATCTATTTTTTTTCCTTGAGAGTCTACAAATGTGCTGGGTGGGAAAAAAAATAAACGTGGCAATGTACTCCGCCACAGCCCATCAGCACCCCTAAAATGTTGACCCATGTCTGAGATCCACTTGGACCAAGGAACCCTGACAAGACAGTTTTGGACGGTGAAGTCATGTTGTTGGGATTCATTTCGCCCGCCCTGTGGAAATGATGCTGCCTCTCCACAGTTCACTTCTCACTGGTTAATGGGTGAGTCAGTTGGCACGGGAGACTGCATGAGCGATGAGGCTCCATGGGTGAGCTGCCAACTGCAGTTGGAAAGGATGTTTCTGCCTAAGTGGTGCCTGGTACCTGGGATCAACAGGACAGGGCAGCAAAAAAAAGAAGGAGTATAGGGTGCACACCCTTCTGGAACCATTTCAGGCATTCATTCTGGAGTTTATAAGTTAATATGTTGAATGATAAAAATCATGGTCATACATTATTCTCATTACATCTCATTAACCCAACTGATTAATCGCTGACTGCACAATCCTTATTAATATACCATAAATGAAAGAACACCACCTGTTTTGTCACTGCTTTTGTTTTTACAATTCTCTAATACATTAGCTCTCTAATACTTATATAATGCTAATCATTAGCAAGAGGAGTTTCTGCAAAGACTGAAATGTCGTCAGAGACTCTTAAACTACGTTGCTGCAGCTACGTTTTTATACCCAAATGGCGCGTTCCACATCTGTTTCACTGCCGGCCAGTGCTTCCAGGTTCCTGACTGGAGCATCGAAACGTGAGCGCCAGAGACCGCTTTGATGCTACGAAGCAGCGACTGAACCCTTGAACTCGGCTACTTCGCACCGCATTCCTAATTTAATTCTAAAAATCCACGGCGGAGCATTTCCCTCCGAACCGACCACACAGAACAGAGCTAGCAAGCAAGGCTAAACAATGAGTGTGTGTGAGTGTGTGTGTGTGTGTGTTTGTGTGCCACTGAACTCTTCACACACGCCAGAATCCTCATAAACCTCCTGACATTCAGGGGAGATATTACACAGAATCAATTGCCGACTTCAAAGTAGCCATCGGTTACCATAATATTTGCGATGCTCAGGGCACTGGGAGGATATTAGAGGCTTTCTCTCCGAGCACTCCGCATATGAAAGGCGCCAGATGAAGCAGATAACCCGGATAAAGGCAGCTCAGCTTTGGCCGACACCACAGCCGTCTTTGAAAATACAGAAGCAATTGTTTTGTGTTCGACCCGCTAACCATTTGTGTTTTGCGCTTCATGTTCACAAGGAATTCCACACGCATGTTCATGGGAAACTTTAAATCTGTTCATTTGCGTTGAGGTTCATCATACGGAAATATTTTTGGCCCATTCACAGCTTTGCCCTCAGTTTGTCTTTCCTAAAAGACACTAACCCGACCAGTTTTAATTTGGTAGGGACATCCTGACTGCAGAGCAGCGTTTCTCTAATGGTGGGGCACGCCCGGTGCGATGTGATGGTGGGAGATGAGCAAGTAAAAAAATATATATATATAGTGCTCCTGAGTTAATGTTGCTGATCAGTTTTAATTTATAATGTTCTTGTTTTGTTTGTTGTTTAAATAAGGATTTAATGTATTTATTTATTTTAATTTCAGGCAAATTAAAAACGATGTTAATACAATTATTGTTTGTTGTAAGTTGATCTATATTTCTTTCTTTTTTCTTTATTGTTAATAAAGATACAATGTTATGCAGAGGTACACTGAACAATTTCATTGGCAAATTATATAATTTATAGTTGAGGTGGCGGGGCACAAAATGTTTTTTATTTTCCTGGGGGGGGGGGGGGGGGGGCATAACAGAAAATAATTGAGAAGCGCTGCTTCCGAGTAATGTTTTTTCATTTGTCCAATACATTTGTTACAATAAAATGCCGAAATATTTAATCAGAATTTGGAGAAAAAAGGTCTGCATTTAAAATGTTCAGAGTGGGTTGGATTTTATTACTTTATTCAACAACTGGATTTTATTCATTCCCCTCATCTGGTTTCAATCACAAAGTCTACACGAGAAATAATATATCCATGTAATCCCGTGCAATCCTCAGGACAAAAAGTTATATTTATTAGATTCACTCACGAAATATGTTGAATTATTTTGCTCCAAGCACCACTTTTGATTCTAATGTACGTGGAAATTCTAATGTACGTGTACCCTCACATAAAGATTAGCTAAGGTAAAGTTAGAAAGGCGATGAAGAATGGGAAGGCGGTTGGCTGGATGACATACCTGTGCAGGTGTGGAAGTGTCTAGGAGAGGAAGCTGCAGAGTTTTTAACGGGGTTGTTGAATACAATCCTAGAGGAAGAAGATGAAGAGGAACGGAGGAGAAGAGTTCTGGTGTTCTTCAAGAAGAAGGGAGACAAACAGAGTTGTAGAAACTACAGAGGATAAAGCTGATGAGATACGATGAGGTTATGGAAGAAGGTGATTGAGGCTAGACTAAGGACAGAAGTGAGTATTTGTGAGCAGCAGTATTGCTTCATGCTGATGAAGAGTACCACAGACACAACGTTAGCGTTGATGCTAGCAATGGAGAAGTACAGGGAAGGTCAGAAGGAGCTGCATTGTGTCTTTGTGGATCTAGAGAAAGCCTAGGACAGGGTGTCCAGAGAGGAACTGTGGTACTGCATGAGGTACTGTGGTACTGCATGAGGTAGTCTGGAGGGACAGAAAAGTATGTCAGAGTAGTTCAGGACATGTAGGACAGCAGTGTGCAGTAGGAGTATGAGTTTAGTGTCGAGGTGGAGCGAGACACATCTCACACCCCCACATGCCAGAAACAGTCACTGGTCGCCTTCGTCTTCCTCGTGCGCACTAAAAACATCAGTCTTCTACTTCGGTGTCCAAATTAAACGGCCTCAGGATCACGTCACTCACTGCACTGTAGGCGGGGAAATCAAACTTCTGAAATAGAAGTCTCAAAATCCTGAAAGGTCATGCGACGTTTGGCAATAAAGGGTTAAACTTCTTTCTGGCATGATTACTGGTTCCAGACTGGAAACCCGGTGTTACACCCCCTTGTGTTAAATCTGACCAGTGGCCTGGCCTGCCTCGTGCTGACCGCCTTCCTTCCGTGTCCATGCGGGCATCTGCGCCCACGGAGACAAAAGGAACCTTTAAGTGGCCCCTTTTCACTATTGTGCTCGGGAAGGTCTAAATGACTCATTTGCATAATATGCCCCTCCTTTTCAGTAAGCAGAGTGCCCTGATTGATGATTGCGCTGTAAAAAGCACAGCTGTCAGAGATAGAGGCATGGCTGACAGATGCAAATTGCTTTGAAGATTTATTGATGATCCGCTGCTTCACAATGTCAAGCTTTGGATGCAATGCCAGGCGTCCACCATTTTCAATTTGAGTAAAAGGGAATGGGTCTGAATTACAAAATCTGCATTCAGAAATTGATTGGATCTTTGAGGTATAATAATTTGCATTCCTGTAGGATATTTAAATTTCCTCTGGTAGCCATTGTTTTTTTTTATGGTTGACACTGACTTTAGATACAGAATCTTCTGTCGTAAATAATGTGTTCCTTCGTTTTGTTTTTTGTTAAATAGCAAACTGAAGCTTTAATAGTTTTGCAAACATTTCAAACACCACAAATAGTGCCGAGAAGTATTTTTTGAGCCAAAATCTAAACACAGAGATCAAATACAGGCAAATGAAGGAGGTTTCTTTGTTCACTGAGGGAACACATTGCTTTCTCATTTATCGTGAGTTAAAAACGGCAGAGAGGCAAGAACATCACGACTCTTTCTCCGCTTGTCTCAGTGTAACTGGTGTGGTTTACGTCCTGCGTTTTGTGATAGTTGCTCAATTGTGGTGGGTAAAGTGGACTCGGGACACAGTTGGATCTTGGGGGGGGCAACGCCCATTTATTTCTGGCAGGCTGGCAGGATATAAAGACATAATAAAATAAAATTCGCCCCAACCGTAGTCCAGCCCCAATCTATAAAACGGATACACATTAGCTTGACGCACATTGTCCACAAAACCAAAAGTACACAAAATCGACTAACATAACAGTAAAATATACAGTCAATGACAACATAGGCAACAACAGGGATACAAATGAATGCTACAATGAAGATAAAAATAACTTGAAAATAGACGATGACAACAGATGCTAAAACAACCAACATGAGACAATCGTTAGAGGAAGAGGAAGAGGCGGACCCCGAGTTTTTATAGGGGTGCCTCCAGAAAACCAGTGAACAGGGCGGAGGACTAAAACAAAATAGAGGGCAAATAAATTAAATGCAAATGCCAGGCAGCTAAATCAAATTACTTAAAGCCATCTTGAAATATTTACAATAAAATATAGAAGGAAACTCTAAGACTAAAACAACCAGTCTTTGTCACAAGGGCACAGGCTCAGAACTTACCAGGACTTAACCAGGCCAGAACAACCCTGTTACATCAGCGCGTTCCAGCTTGCATCTGAAATAAAGTGAAAGTAAATAAAAGAAGCCAAAACAGCCAAGATGTGCTTTTGGTAAATCACCACGGATGCTACGCACTGCTAACAGGCTAAAACCTGGAAAACGATCAGTGCTGTCTTTACGTGTTGTTTAAAAAGCAACATGGCCTCTTACGTTTTGAAGGACCTGTAGGGATCAGAATACGAGATCCAGAATTGTGTCGAGTCTCGCCTGAGAGTGATGAATGATTCTCACTAGTGGAAATCAGTAAACACAATAGAGCAGCGCTGCAGTTCATCGAGTCGCCTCGCACCTGGCAGGTAATCGAGTCGCCTCCCACCTTGCAGTTCATCGAGTCGCCTCGCACCTTGCAGTTCATCGAGTCGCCCCCCACCTTGCAGTTCATCGAGTCGTCTTGCACCTTGCAGTTCATCGAGTCGCCTCGCACCTTCAGTTCATCGAGTCGCCTCGCACCTTCAGTTCATCGAGTCGCCTCGCACCTTCAGTTCATCGAGTCGCCTCCCACCTTGCAGTTCATCGAGTCGTCTCGCACCTTGCAGTTAATCGAGTCGCCTCCCACCTTGCAGTTCATCGAGTCGCCTCCCACCTTCAGTTCATCGAGTCGCCTCCCACCTTGCAGTTCATCGAGTCGCCTCCCACCTTCAGTTCATCGAGTCGCCTCCCACCTTCAGTTCATCGAGTCGCCCCCCACCTTGCAGTTCATCGAGTCGCCTCCCACCTTCAGTTCATCGAGTCGCCTCCCACCTTGCAGTTCATCGAGTCGCCTCGCACCTTCAGTTCATCGAGTCGCCTCCCACCTTCAGTTCATCGAGTCGCCTCCCACCTTCAGTTCATCGAGTCGCCTCCCACCTTGCAGTTTATCGAGTCGCCTCGCACCTTCAGTTCATCGAGTCGCGTCGCACCTTGCAGTTCATCTAGTCGCCCCCCACCTTCAGTTCATCGAGTCGCCTCCCACCTTGCAGTTAATCGAGTCCCCCCCCCACCTTGCAGTTCATCGAGTCGCCTCCCACCTTGCAGTTAATCGAGTCGCCTCCCACCTTGCAGTTCATCGAGTCGCCTCGCACCTTGCAGTTCATCGAGTCGCCCCCCACCTTGCAGTTCATCGAGTCGCGTCGCACCTTGCAGTTCATCTAGTCGCCTCCCACCTTGCAGTTAATCGAGTCCCCCCCCCACCTTGCAGTTAATCGAGTCCCCCCCCACCTTGCAGTTCATCGAGTCGCCTCCCACCTTGCAGTTCATCGAGTCGCCCCCCACCTTGCAGTTCATCGAGTCGCCTCCCACCTTGCAGTTCATCGAGTCGCCTCCCACCTTGCAGTTCATCGAGTCGCCTCCCACCTTGCAGTTAATCGAGTCGCCTCCCACCTTGCAGTTCATCGAGTCGCCTCCCACCTTGCAGTTCATCGAGTCGCCTCCCACCTTGCAGTTAATCGAGTCGCCTCCCACCTTGCAGTTAATCGAGTCGCCTCCCACCTTGCAGTTCATCGAGTCGCCTCGCACCTTGCAGTTCATCGAGTCCCCCCCCCCACCTTGCAGTTCATCGAGTCGCGTCGCACCTTGCAGTTCATCTAGTCGCCTCCCACCTTGCAGTTAATCGAGTCCCCCCCCCACCTTGCAGTTAATCGAGTCCCCTCCCACCTTGCAGTTAATCGAGTCCCCCCCCCACCTTGCAGTTCATCGAGTCCCCCCCCACCTTGCAGTTCATCGAGTCGCCTCCCACCTTGCAGTTCATCGAGTCGCCTCCCACCTTGCAGTTCATCGAGTCGCCTCGCACCTTGCAGTTCATCGAGTCCCCCCCCCCACCTTGCAGTTCATCGAGTCGCCCCCCACCTTGCAGTTAATCGAGTCGCCCCCCACCTTGCAGTTCATCGAGTCGCATCCCACCTTGCAGTTCATCGAGTCGCCTCCCACCTGACTTGTGTTCATCTCGTGTTGGTGATTTCTGCTCTGTTTAAGTATGCGTGATGCATAATACCCAACATGCACGTCTTGGCTGTGTACATTTAACGCTGCCTTGAATTTATGAGTTCGACACGAGTTTATGTTCTCCTTTCACACGGAACAAAACAAGTGCAAAGGTCATTTGAAGATGACCTTCACCCGATGAACTCTGGCTTCTACTCGATGGGGATGTCATCTAATGCTCTCTTTTCCTTTGTCTCCCTTTTCCCATGTGGCGATCACTCATATCAAGGTAAGATAATCTGCTCATTTATGCGACAATGTTCTTGTATCACGAATTCATGATTGACTTGACCTTTCCATGAAACACGCACACATTTTATTAGACCAATCAGGAGGCTGCACACATGACAAACGACCCTACCGGCACTTCGACTAGCATGTCATACACATCCAAAAATCAGTTACCATGGTGAAACGCTGCAGTCACGGCTTGTTTCACTTAGTCTATGAAAAAAACGTTCATTTACTTCAACATTGTCCATATATTTTGGTTTTGGTATCAATTTGAAGCGAGTGCAGCACTGACGCTTATTTCCTCATTTCCTCGAGATCAGTCCTTCCTGTTTGCTTCTCAGCGAGATATCGGTATCGGACATCCTTTTAATATAACCTCTCAGGACTCCTCCCTTCAAAATGTCTTTGAAACCACGCTTGTACATACAGCTGTCGATTCAGATGACGTACGTTTAGTTTTCTCTGTCTCTAAACCGCCTCAGACTCGGATTGGTGCCGGGATCCGCATCTCCTTGCTGCTGCTCCTGTTGGAATGCGTGATAAAGTCATAGTTGAGCTTCTCCTCCATTTCCAGAACAGATTCTCCATCCTTATTCCTTCATGCACTGTCTGAAGGAAACGTCTCTAAGAGCGTGAAAGTGGAGGCTTCTTTGGTTTTTCCATGGAACTCTGTTTTCCCTCACAATTAAGGGTGGAAAGCTTTTGCATAGCCTATTTACTCAGTGGTGGCAGTAATGTGTGTGTTTGCCCTGGAATGCCTGTCTTTAGTTTAAAGCTTTCAGCTCACGGGAGAACTTTGTTTGCTTGATCTGTGGAACGTAAGCTGAATTGTTCTTAGAAAACCCTGTTTTCAGCTTTTTTGATCCCTTTCAGAAATCACCACTCACTTATTGCCCTTTGCCCTAAGAAACCCTCAATCTCACCATTTCCCGTGAGTCCAATAACGTTAATTAGATGCTATTGTTAAAATGTGACTGTTAATTTTAGTGGTGGAAATACAAAAGAAGCCACCATTAATTTCTGCCGTGATTCCATGTTGTGATGTCGCTGAGGGGCCACATGGTTGGGCGGCTGCTTCTTATCACGCGAGAACGTTTACATTTGGCGATTCCTGTCGGAATTATTTTGAAGTGAACGAGACTGATAATTTTAATGAAATCATGTTGGAGAACGCATTCTGCATGGTAATACCCACATGCTATTGGATTGCATCGTGAGCGTTCGTCACATCTAGCTCAATACATTTAGCACACAAGCCTGTCTAGAAAGATTTTCAAAGAATTAAAAGTAGAACCCAACTATTCTGAAATGAACTCATTCATTTCCATTTGGACTCCTATCAGGTTACAGTAAGAGATGGATATTTGTCCTAAAATTAGCATCGGGCTTACTTTGGGATTTAGCATCCAGCTAGCTGGCCAAATCCTGCCTTGGCACAGGTGTGTGGGTGCACATATAGAACTGCATGACCTACTTGTTTGTCCTCCTTTCCAATTCTCAAAAGGCTAGATTGGAATTCTGGTTCAGTTTGCTTTCAGCTGAAGGCTGGAGTCATCGTATCCAGGCTAACAGCTCATGGTTCAGGCTTTACTATTACAGGAACAGAGGCCAGCGGTAGGGGTGGAACATATTGCTTTAGATCAGGGGTCGCAAACTCATTTTAGTTCAGGGGCCACATGCAGCCTGATTTGAAGCCAAGTGGGCTGGACCTTTAAAATCATAGCATAGCTCATCATAGCTATAAATAACAATACATTCATATTTTTCCCTTTGTTTTAGTGGAAAGAATTACAATTACATGAGGCTATTTTTTGTTTAATGAACTATCCTTTTACAAAACATTTTATGAATGACTTCAGATATCTCAAGAAAAACATTACAAATCTTCGACCAAACTCTTTCGTAGTGAAGCAGGTGACTAACATTGGATTGCAAAACGTTTCTGATGCAGCACGTTACACGAACGAGTCCGGTTTAGACGACTTTTAGTCTGCACAAGTGCATCATGTCCTGAGGAGCAGCCAGTTTCACAATGTCAGTTAAGTGCGTGAGCCTCGAGCGCAGTTTACTTTTATTAATATTCATTACTGAGGGAACCATTAACAAAGGGAAGCAGTCCCAAACATGCACAAAATGTTTGCAGCTCGGGCTGTTCATTTGGAGACCATGGCAGGAGATACTGATCAAATGTATCCAAGTCCACTGAGGCAAATTTGTTCTTCACATTTGTATCACATTGCAAATCAATTATTTCTAATTGAATGTCGACAGGCTCATCAGAAGCATCGAATGAAAGGTGAGCGAAAAACTGCTAATTGTGTCTCGAGTTCACCAAAGACCTGAAACCGTTTCTCAAACTCCCACAACAACCCTGAAACCTCGTCTTGGTGCCGTTTCCTATCAGCAACCCTGAAACCTCGTCTTGGTGCCGTTTCCTATCAGCAACCCTGAAACATAAAACTGTTCGACAACCGATTTGTTCGAAAACCAAAGCTGTATCTCCCATAAGAAATACTGTAAACTCGATGAATCCATTGCTACACACCAGATAAATGTCCATTTACACGCCTGCAGTTATATTAATATGCAACTCTGTATCTAAACAACAGAAAACACATAAAGTGTGAATAATTCTGTAGGGTTTTACCAAACCCTCTTCCGGTTCTTGTTCTCCTTCATGGGTGCGTATTCAATGAGGAGAATGTGGGTTAAGATTAAGACATTTATATAATTAACAGATCAGTACAATTAGTTCAGATATCAGCGCTGAGGTTCGATCCTGTTTCGTGTGTGAGTCTCCGCGCCCGTGTCTTTCTATGTCCATGAGTCCGTCCCCCTCAAGGCGGGGGTGTCACGGGGGCTGGGCCGACTGGGCGCTCTAAACAGGCACAACACCGGATGCAGGTTATAGCTGGTCTTTAATGATCCGCCAGAAAACAGTGACTTCAGAAGGTTCGAGGACGTTGGCGAGGAGGCTCTGTAGAACTGCCACGGTGACGACAGGAAACAGGCTGTGACGGGGAGCCAAGCAGACGACGAGCACGTCGAGTCAGGTGCGCTGGGAGACGCTGACACTCTGGCGAGGTGTGGAGCGAAGGCCCGAGTCTTTATGGTGCGAGTGAGGAGACGAGGCCCGATTGGAATCAGCTGCGCAGGGCTGCCACTCCTGCTCCAGCTCAGCCCCGCCCCCTGCTCGTCCTGCTCCAGCTCAGACAGAGAAAACTATCAGGGAGACAGAATCATGACGGGGGGTCCCGCCCCAGCCAATCTAAGCCCATGTTTGTGTTGTGTGATGTCACTGTTGTGATGCGTTCAATTGAAATCAGTCATTACAATAACAAACTAAACGTGGTGCGTTCCTGGTGGTGTCGGCATGTAATTACGTTGTGGAATCCCATCTAAATACGGAAATTCCCTACAGTACGAAAACAAAAGCATAATAAAGTTAATTTAACACAATTCTGTATCATTTACATCCCGTTTTGGCTGCGGTGTCGTAATGGGGGGGGGGGGGAGTACTCCTCCGTAAAGTGAAGGGAACTGTCCTCCTGGGTTTTATTCTTTATCTTTAGCTCAGTTTTCTATAGTAAAGACTAAATCATTGATTCCTCCTCGTCCTGCAGCAGATCCCAGACACGGACGCCGTTTCCATATATGGTGATTATTTCCTTCCTTAGTTCAACAGTTGTTCTCTCTACTTCCCTCTTTTCTGTTCCAGTAGTTTTACTGCCTTTCTTTGGATCCAGGATGAAGAGCTAAAGAGAACAAAGCGAAACATCAGCACCGTCTTCCTCCCACGGCAGGTCGACTCAAGCTGAGCCTACTCGGTTAGGCTCCGCCTTCGTTCTCGTGTCTTCGGTTCGCCTCGGCGCCACTCGTGTGTAGGATCCACGAAAATCTGTTTGACTTCCGAGCCAATTTAAACTCAGTTTTTTTCTTCTAACACTGACTTGTTTGAGAACCGAGGCTCCGCTGCAAATCCTTTTCCTGTCTCCTGCCTCCTTGTAGAAACGATGGCCTGATGTCTACCGAGAGAAAATGGTCTCTTTCTACGCCTCATTTACAGAGTCATGATATACTTACGGTGATTTAACATCGGATGCCTTATGACAAAACCCTCAGAACCAATTGTGTGTTCTGCGACTGCCCAAAAGGGCTGTGAGGATGGCGAGCCGGAAAGGCAGTCCCGAAGACGAGTGGCGAAGGAGCGGGAGGAGTGGGACAGGGTGCCACGTCCCGGCCTCCACCCTCGGGAAATGTGTTTGCTTCTAATTTACCGCCTTCAGAGGATATTTAGTCGTTGAAAATAGCGTGTAAATGAAGAGTCCTCCGACCTGGAGGTGTGTCCTCTGACCTGGAGGAGTGTCTTCCGTCCTGGAGGTGTGTCCTCTGACCTGGAGGTGTGTCCTCAGCGGATTGTCTGAAACATTAACAAGCGTTTGTGACCCGTTTATCTTTTCTGGACAGACATTCTATAGGACATACTCTAAGGTAAAGACGAGACCATCCTGAACCTTTCATCGTAAATGCTCTGATACTCCTGTAATCAATGGATATTGATTTATTCACTTCAGGCCAGATGTTCTTGTGATCACTGTTTGTCCACACTGGAAGCGAAGCAGCACCGAGTTTGGATCCCGCCTCTTTGCCTGGTTGCTCTGGTGACGCTCGTCTTTGTGGAGCATCCCAAACCTTTGCTGGAGGATAACGAGGGAACGGTTTCATGTTGGTTGGAATGAGATTCACGAGCAAAGCCAGAATCGTTCATCCAATGCGAGCAAGAAATAAACAAACGCTGAATCTACCCTGAACTGCTGTTCAGTCAGTGTGTCCACAGCCTCAGTGTGTCCACAGCGTCCGTGTGTCCACAGCCTCAGTGTGTCCACAGCGTCCGTGTGTCCACAGCCTCAGTGTGTCCACAGCGTCCGTGTGTCCACAGCGTCCGTGTGTCCACAGCCTCAGTGTGTCCACAGCGTCCGTGTGTCCACAGCCTCAGTGTGTCCACAGCGTCCGTGTGTCCACGGCGTCGGTGTGTCCACAGCGTCCGTGTGTCCACAGCCTCAGTGTGTCCACAGCGTCCGTGTGTCCACGGCGTCCGTGTGTCCACAGCCTCAGTGTGTCCACGGCGTCCGTGTGTCCACGGCGTCCGTGTGTCCACGGCGTCCGTGTGTCCACAGCGCCAGTGTGTCCACGGCGTCAGTGTGTCCACGGCGCCAGTGTGTCCACGGCGTCAGTGTGTCCACGGCGTCCGTGTGTCCACAGCGCCAGTGTGTCCACAGCGTCAGTGTGTCCACAGCGTCCGTGTGTCCACAGCGTCCGTGTGTCCACAGCGTCCGTGTGTCCACGGCCTCAGTGTGTCCACAGCGTCAGTGTGTCCACAGCGTCCGTGTGTCCACGGCGTCAGTGTGTCCACAGCGTCAGTGTGTCCACGGCGTCTGTGTGTCCACAGCGCCAGTGTGTCCACAGCGTCAGTGTGTCCACAGCCTCAGTGTGTCCACAGCCTCAGTGTGTCCACAGCCTCAGTGTGTCCACAGCGTCCGTGTGTCCACGGCGTCGGTGTGTCCACAGCGTCCGTGTGTCCACAGCCTCAGTGTGTCCACAGCGTCCGTGTGTCCACAGCCTCAGTGTGTCCACAGCGTCCGTGTGTCCACGGCGTCGGTGTGTCCACAGCGTCCGTGTGTCCACAGCCTCAGTGTGTCCACAGCGTCCGTGTGTCCACGGCGTCCGTGTGTCCACAGCCTCAGTGTGTCCACGGCGTCCGTGTGTCCACGGCGTCCGTGTGTCCACAGCGCCAGTGTGTCCACGGCGTCAGTGTGTCCACGGCGCCAGTGTGTCCACAGCGTCAGTGTGTCCACGGCGTCCGTGTGTCCACAGCGCCAGTGTGTCCACAGCGTCAGTGTGTCCACAGCGTCCGTGTGTCCACAGCGTCCGTGTGTCCACGGCCTCAGTCTGTCCACAGCGTCAGTGTGTCCACAGCGTCCGTGTGTCCACGGCGTCAGTGTGTCCACAGCGTCAGTGTGTCCACGGCGTCTGTGTGTCCACAGCGCCAGTGTGTCCACAGCGTCCGTGTGTCCACAGCGTCAGTGTGTCCACAGCGTCTGTGTGTCCACAGCCTCAGTGTGTCCACAGCCTCAGTCAGTGTGTCCACAGCGTCAGTGTGTCCACAGCGTCAGTGTGTCCACAGCCTCAGTGTGTCCACAGCCTCAGTGTGTCCACAGCGTCAGTCAGTGTGTCCACAGCCTCAGTGTGTCCACAGCGTCAGTCAGTGTGTCCACAGCCTCAGTGTGTCCACAGTGTCAGTGTGTCCACAGCGTCAGGCAGTGTGTCCACAGCGTCAGTCAGTGTGTCCACAGCCTCAGTGTGTCCACAGCCTCAGTCAGTGTGTCCACAGCCTCAGTGTGTCCACAGCGTCAGTGTGTCCACAGCGCCAGTGTGTCCACACTGGTCGGCCCCGCCCTGTGGTTTTAACCAGCGATCCCAGGGCTCCTGCTAATTAGCCTCACATTGGTTTCATTTACATATATATATATATATTATATATATTTTTTTTTTTGCAGCAATAAATCTTATATAATATATAATATATATATATATATTAATTAATTAATTAATATATATATATATTATATATATATATATATATTATATATATATATTAGGTGTGGGACATTAACGCGTTAATTACAATTAATTAATAAGAAGGACGTTAATTAATTCAAAATATTAACGCATTTTAACGCAGTTTGCATGTCAAAACACCCGGAACGTTTGTCAGTTCACCATGTTCTGGTACGCCACTTATACTGACGCACACAGTCCCAGGCCGGCTTGGGGACGAATGGAGACGGGAGAGAGTACTTTTGTAATGTATTTGGTCCGTGCCTGGATTCCGTAGTCACGTGATGACGTAGGCACGTTAGCTTGTTGTGTGCGCCGATGTAGCATGTAGTTCCGTGACTGACTGCGCCTCATTAAAAGATAAGTTTGTTCCTGAATCTGCCTCCTCCTTCCTACCATCCGTAGAGGTGAAAGACATAACAACTCTGCTGGACGGTAAATTCATTTTCAAAAAACGACCAGATGGGAGAATAGACAAAGCCACCGTGTATTGCAAACTATGCAAAAAAGAGTTTGCCTACCACAGAAGTACTGCTAGCACAGAAACGGCTCGCGCTAGCGGTTCTGGTCAGCAGCAACTTGACCAAATGACAAATGGATTTAGATGGAAAATGAGCAAGTAAACGTCGGAAACACTGACAAATCCACTCGCAAAGTGGGTTGCCAAAGACTGTAGACCGCTATCAGTGGTAGAAGACAAAGGCCTACAAGATGTGCTACGGATAGCTGCGTGTGATGAAACCTTTGACATGCCGTGCAGAAAGACTATTTCGAGCAAAATTCTGCAACTGTACTTACCTTTGTTTACAATTTTGAAATGAAATGAAATTACCAGCCATTAAATGAGCTTCAGCTAAAAGTCATGTCTGTGTGTATTATTTGATACGTCGTCCAATACAATTTATTTGCATAAAAAAATGTTGCTTTTGAGGAAATTATGGTCATGCGATTAATTTCAATTAATTAATTACAAATCATATAGTTAATTAGTTTAAAAAATGTAATCAAGTCCCACCACTAATATATATATATATATATATTATTTTTACATGCTCGTGTCCCACCGTGAAGCCAAGCGCTACAGACGCTTCGTCTTAGCTTCCGGTTGTCTCGCTACCTCCGTCTGGCTCCGCCTCTCTTTTCATGTTAAATATGTTTCCATGCCGTCTCTTGGGGGTTCGTTCGTTCACTGACTGCTCGTTACGTCATAACTCCCGCTCTTTGCTGTGTGCGCGGTGAAAAAACAAACGTTCACCACAGAGCTAATACTCACTGCGCGCACTCTGCCAATGAACGCGACACTGCCACCTACTGTAGTGGATGTGCAATTACACTTTAGTGGAGTAAACCGGCAAAAGAAAAGCATGCTCCTCGGAGGGTTATATGCTGCTTTAGGTTAACGTACAAATGGCCCCACATCTCGCTCAATTTAATCCTAATGAGTTCATGGCCTAAATCACGCAAGTCTTCTTCAGTACAGCGCGATGAAGCTGGCCATACTTTAGGGCCTGGCGGTGGAAGTGTCAGGTCAAACACAGCATATCCTCAGGTTCTCAGTCAGACACGCCCCTTGTTCATTCCTGGCTCCACCCTGTTAACCTAATACTTTTATCTCCATTAAAAAAAAACAATGTGGAAAAAAGCCAAAGATTTCAAGAATTAGGATTCGATATAGGGCAAAGGTTTGTTCTTAATACGACGCGGTTACCATTTAAGGGTTAACCTCCTAATGTAATGTTATCTTGTACCTTTAGCCATAAAACACGAATGAGGAGATTCATGAAACAAATGATGGAAGAATTGTTTTGGACTAGATTTTGCAGATCAGGTGGGTTTCTGACCTTCTGACGCTTTCATACAGGGGATCGATTTTGTTGCATAGAGAAATTCATTACGATTGTTGCAAATGATTTTTGACCAAGGGATAAATAGGCCGTAGAGGGAACTGTTCAGTCTGTGCGTGATTCACAGGATGTAGGTGTGTTTATCACTGTTTCCCCTGGGAGCCATCGTAAGTCATCGCTCCCAGCGGTTCCGCCTTCTCTGTTCATAAACACAACAGAGTCGTGGCAAAACTGGATTGCCACTTTTGTTTACATCTCGCGCTCCTATTACGGCTTTGTTTTTGTGTCCTGCATGTTTTACTGCAGAATACTTTGAGCCTATTTTTTCATTCTAAGGTTTAATTTAGCATGAAAAAAAAAAAAAAATTCCTGCTTGAGCTTTCCAAAGGTCACCTAGTGCTCTGATGTTGTTTGACAGCAAAGTGCACAAATAACCCCCCACCCCGTCCCAGCTAAAGCGGCTCTGACATTTTCCCCGAGCAATAGCGATGGATTGTCTGGGAAATCAATATGCACGAGCACATCATTCGTCTGACAAGGCGCTTACAAGGAATGCTGCAACACTTCATCCTTGGACGTTGTCACAAAAACTTCTGGCTGTTTTCCTGCATGCAGATTTAGTGCTGAGTCTTCGTGCTGAAGCTCCTTGTCAGTTAGTGAATAAAGTTTTTTATCAGCAGAGAGAAACGCTCGGTGGAGCTGAACGTAATGATGGACGACAGACTTTCTCTCATTAAGATAATTGGATGTTATTCTTGATTCAGCGCTTTTAAGGAGTTATTTTTACCACCAAGCAGCAAAATACATTCATTCTTTTCCCGTCACTTTGGAGTAACAGTAAAAAAATGATAGCTGAACTATGAAAATGGCAGTTTGAAATCAAGTCCCAAGCTGAGTGGCATCATGCCGAACAGTCTCTCTTGCAAACACTCCCTGAGGAACACCTGAGCGGAGCTGCAGGGGAAGGAAGACGCGGATATGGACAGACTCTGGTTGGAGTCGAGGATCCATTTGTAAAGTCGATGAATTCTTTAATGATCACTGCTCCAGTTAAACCTGAAATTGCTGTTATTTTTGTTGCACTGTATTTCTGGGCATCGCTTTGCCTCGTCGGGATTTGCCCGTTAGGTTTGGCATCCGGAAACACTTGTGGCGTTCCATCCTGGAACCGGACATGCCGTTACCCGCAGTCATGCTCCTCCTCCATTGGAAATGAATGGGCTGTGTTAAATTGTTCGTGGGGTGGCTTTATTGCCCGGGCTCAGCGGCATTGCCCTGTTACCCATGACAAGCAGGAAGAAGAAGCCATTTGGTAGCTCTGAAATCCTCCCTCATCTGGGGAAGCTACATCTCAGCGGCTGCGCCTCCTTTGCCCTCCTTTTTATCATCATTCTCTTTACTTGCAAAATATATTTCCTCGCTTTGCATTGCCTCCCTCCTCCCTCCCATCGCTCACTTTCCCATCTGCCTCTTTGTTCTTCCTCTATACTTTAACTCTGACTTTGTTCAGTTCTTTCTCCTGCTGCTGCCCCTCCCCCTCGTTTCCTCTCTCCGGGGGAGTTTTGGATCAGAGATGCATTTTGGTGCCAGACTGTGACAATACTTCATGTTTCTTTTTCTCCTCATGCCTCGCTCTGTTGTGACGGAACCTCCTCCATCATCAGGGGTTGCGGTGGGTGTTTTTGTGAGGTTTAAATTGACCGTCTCTCGCTCGTGTGATCTGAATGAAAGAGGTGCAGAAGTTAAATTGGAATCTGCAGTACAAAATGAAGTGTGGCTGGTTTTTGGACGGGTAACCGATCGGCTTCTGCCTGAAACGGAGCTGCCGTTATTAGGTTGCAAGAAGTAGGAGAATGTACACGTAGTGAACTGAACATTTGCACAACCACAATTACGGCCGTTGATATTCATTCATATTTGCTTGTAACTGACGGCTTGTCTCGTTGGTGAATCGTTGGTGAATCGTTGGTGAATCGTTTGTGAATCGGTGGTGAATCGTTGGTGAATCGTTGTTCAATCGTTGGTGAATCGGTGGTGAATCGATTGTGAATCGTTGTTCAATCGTTGGTGAATCGTTGGTGAATCGTTCAATCGTTGGTGAATCATTGGTGAATCGTTGGTTAATCGTTGGTGAATCGTTGGTGAATCGTTGGTGAATCGTTGGTGAATCGTTGGTGAATCGTTGGTGAATCGTTGTTCAATCGTTGGTGAATCGTTGGTGAATCGGTGGTGAATAGTTGGTGAATCGGTGGTGAATCGGTGGTGAATCGTTGGTGAATTGTTGGTGAATCGTTGTTCAATCGTTGGTGAATCGTTGTTCAATCGGTGGTGAATCGGTGGTGAATCGTTGGTGAATCGGTGGTGAATCGGTGGTGAATCGTTGTTCAATCGTTGGTGAATCGTTGTTCAATCGTTGGTGAATCGTTAGTGAATCCTTGTTCAATCGTTGGTGAATCGTTGGTGAATCGTTGTTCAATCGTTGGTGAATCGGTGGTGAATCGTTGGTGAATCGTTAGTGAATCCTTGTTCAATCGTTGGTGAATCGTTGGTGAATCGTTGTTCAATCGTTGGTGAATCGTTGGTGAATCGGTGGTGAATCGTTGGTGAATCGTTGTTCAATTGTTGGTGAATTGTTGGTGAATCGTTGGTGAATCGTTGTTGAATCGTTGGTGAATCGTTGGTGAATCGTTGTTCAATCGTTGGTGAATCGTTGTTCAATCGTTGGCGAATCATTGGTGAATCGTTGGTTAATCGTTGGTGAATCGTTGGTGAATCGTTGGTGAATCGTTGGTGAAACGTTGGTGAATCGTTGGTGAATCGTTGGTGAATCGTTGGTGAATCGTTGGTGAATCGGTGGTGAATCGGTGGTGAATCGGTGGTGAATCGTTGTTCAATCGTTGGTGAATCGTTGGTGAATCGGTGGTGAATAGTTGGTGAATCGGTGGTGAATCGTTGGTGAATTGTTGGTGAATTGTTGTTCAATTGTTGGTGAATCGTTGTTCAATCGTTGGTGAATCCTTGTTCAATCGTTGGTGAATTGTTGGTGAATCGTTGTTCAATCGTTGGTGAATCGTTGGTGAATCGGTGGTGAATCGTTGGTGAATCGTTGGTGAATCGTTGTTCAATTGTTGGTGAATCGTTGGTGAATCGTTGGTGAATCGTTGTTCAATCGTTGGTGAATCGTTGGTGAATCGTTGTTCAATCGTTGGTGAATCGTTGGTGAATCGCTGTTCAATCGTTGGTGAATCGTTGTTCAATCGTTGGTGAATTGGTGGTGAATCGGTGGTGAATTGGTGGTGAATCGTTGTTCAATCGTTGGTGAATCGTTAGTGAATCCTTGTTCAATCGTTGGTGAATCGTTGGTGAATCGTTGGTGAATCGTTGTTCAATCGTTGGTGAATCGTTGGTGAATCGGTGGTGAATCGTTGGTGAATCGTTAGTGAATCCTTGTTCAATCATTGGTGAATCGTTGGTGAATCGTTGGTGAATCGTTGTTCAATCGTTGGTGAATCGTTGGTGAATCGGTGGTGAATCGTTGGTGAATCGTTGGTGAATCATTGTTCAATTGTTGGTGAATCGTTGGTGAATCGTTGTTCAATCGTTGGTGAATCGTTGGTGAATTGTTGGTGAATCGTTGGTGAATCGTTGGTGAATCGTTGTTCAATTGTTGGTGAATCGTTGGTGAATCGTTGGTGAATCGTTGTTCAATCGTTGGTGAATCGTTGGTGAATCGTTGTTCAATCGTTGGTGAATCGTTGGTGAATCGCTGTTCAATCGTTGGTGAATCGTTGTTCAATCGTTGGTGAATCGTTGTTCAATCGTTGGTGAATCGTTAGTGAATCCTTGTTCAATCGTTGGTGAATCGTTGGTGAATCGTTGGTGAATCGTTGTTCAATCGTTGGTGAATCGTTGGTGAATCGGTGGTGAATCGTTGGTGAATCGTTAGTGAATCCTTGTTCAATCATTGGTGAATCGTTGGTGAATCGTTGTTCAATCGTTGGTGAATCGTTGGTGAATCGGTGGTGAATCGTTGGTGAATCGTTGGTGAATCATTGTTCAATTGTTGGTGAATCGTTGGTGAATCGTTGTTCAATCGTTGGTGAATCGTTGGTGAATTGTTGGTGAATCGTTGGTGAATCGTTGGTGAATCGTTGTTCAATTGTTGGTGAATCGTTGGTGAATCGTTGGTGAATCGTTGTTCAATCGTTGGTGAATCGTTGGTGAATCGTTGTTCAATCGTTGGTGAATCGTTGGTGAATCGCTGTTCAATCGTTGGTGAATCGTTGTTCAATCGTTGGTGAATTGGTGGTGAATCGGTGGTGAATTGGTGGTGAATCGTTGTTCAATCGTTGGTGAATCGTTAGTGAATCCTTGTTCAATCGTTGGTGAATCGTTGGTGAATCGTTGGTGAATCGTTGTTCAATCGTTGGTGAATCGTTGGTGAATCGGTGGTGAATCGTTGGTGAATCGTTAGTGAATCCTTGTTCAATCATTGGTGAATCGTTGGTGAATCGTTGTTCAATCGTTGGTGAATCATTGGTGAATCGGTGGTGAATCGTTGGTGAATCGTTGGTGAATCATTGTTCAATTGTTGGTGAATCGTTGGTGAATCGTTGTTCAATCGTTGGTGAATCGTTGGTGAATTGTTGGTGAATCGTTGGTGAATCGTTGGTGAATCGTTGTTCAATTGTTGGTGAATCGTTGGTGAATCGTTGGTGAATTGTTGTTCAATCGTTGGTGAATCGTTGGTGAATCGTTGTTCAATCGTTGGGGAATCGTTGGTGAATCGTTGGTGAATCGGTGGTGAATCGTTGGTGAATCGTTGGTGAATCGTTGGTGAATCGTTGGTGAATCGTTGGTGAATCGTTGGTGAATCGGTGGTGAATCGTTGGTGAATCGGTGGTGAATCGTTGGTGAATCGTTGGTGAATCGTTGGTGAATCGTTGTTCAATCGTTGGTGAATCGTTGGTGAATCGTTGTTCAATCGTTGGTGAATCGTTGGTGAATCGTTGGTGAATCGTTGGTGAATCGTTGGTGAATCGGTGGTGAATCGTTGGTGAATCGTTGGTGAATCGTTGGTGAATCGTTGGTGAATCGGTGGTGAATCGTTGGTGAATCCCATCGGAAGCCTGCTGGTGCTTCAAGTCTTTCAGTCATCGCTTTGCTGTTTTCACGTCGTTCACATGTGAACAGAATCCCTGAGATCACATTCAGGAAACAGTGAAATATCCCCGCTATATTTTCACTGCACTAGAAATGTGCTTCGACAGCAACAAATCCAAGGAGCTGAAAATGAATAAATAGTCAATGTCGTGAAAAGAGGATTTTCAGTGTTTATGAAAAGATCACATCGGCTGACTGGTCCATCACTGAGTTCTTCCAACCCTGTGAAAGTGGAGCGTCGGTATCCCACGGTCATTCCAGGGAGGCGAAGCCTTCTGGTGCCGGTCAAGCTCCGGACCACATTGTTATTCACAAGCGATCTCGCCTGCTGAAAGTGTCGCCATAGAAACCGGTCGGTCTGTTGTTGCTGACATTTCCTGAGACAGATCTGTGAGTGTGTGTGAGAGGAAGGTGAATGCAACGTCTCCTTGTCACCGATGCCGACATCGAGGGGGGGGGGGGCTGACAACACACTGAATCACAGCAATGCAACATCCTCTGTTCTTGTCTTTATGCTTGTCACTGCATTCAAATCACGCCAAACTTGATTGGGACGATGTATCCTTAAAACGGAAGATGTCAGAGAAAGCAGAATGGAAGCTCGCTGACGAAATGTGTCTGAGATCTGAAGCCTGAACCAGCTCAACAGGGGAGAGTCTGGCGTCTGCAAGGAAACGTGCATTTCAAGTTGTTCTTGCATCGTTCATAATCTTTAAGTGAGTCTCTCAAAAAGAAAAGGCTCTTTCAAACAGAAGTTTTAGTTTGTTGCGTCTGTGCCGATTAGCAGCGACATGCTAAAGAGAATGCTAACATGAGACAACTAAACGTCTCCACGTTTATGAAATGTCAATGTCTAAAGATGAAAATGGAGATTTACGCTTCAATCTCTCCCCAAAGTTTAGTCACACTTCACTTTTAGCTGTTGAATGAAAGCAGACAGAAAGTGTAACATCACCACCTTCAGGCAGGGAGGAAGAACAGCACGCTTATTATCAATAGCCAATATATTCACGCCCTCCCAATGATCAGACCCCCCCTCCTCTATTGTGTGTTTAATACACAGGAAACATACTTGTTTTCTCCAAAAGCACAAAAACTTTAAAACACACAATGCGTCTCGCAAATGTAGAGTGTTAATATATTTATTTCATTAGTTTCAAAACTAACCAAGCAAATGTGCCTAACTTGATAAAGACATGACATTTGAGAGGAAGGAAAATCAACGACAGCTCGACGAGTAAAACCACGCGAGCGACGCCTAAACCGGACGTGATCGGCGAAGGCGGCGCGGCGCTGTTCAACAGGAACAGGATGCCGGAGGGCTCTTTGTGCCCGTCCCACCTGCGGTTCTGCTTGTGTCGCCGCTGTTTGTGAGACTCTACATTCATAACAGATCCCCAGCTGGAGTGAATGAATAATGCACATACAATGTAACGCGCCTTTGAGTATCTAGAAAAGCGCAATATAAATTATTGTTAATATAAACGCCACAACATGAAATAACATGTCGGAAGCAGATTAGCGGCTGAAGGAGGTGTGAGTGACGTTATTAGTTCTATTCTTTGCTGAATATATTCGATTAATGACAAAGTAAACTCTGCTGCTCGGCGGCGCTTTAGTTTCTGAGTTATTCATGTGTTGCTGTGCTTTGCATGGTCTGCTTCATGGATTGTGTCTTTAATACCAGTTTACTGTGTGTAAGCTGGTGGAACACAATGCAGATCAAAGCCTGTGTGTGTGTGTGTGTGTGTGTGTGTGTGCCGACTGTATGATAATGCATGAGCGCTTTGGATCAGATTAACTTTCTGCTGCATGTTTTAATGGAATTCTAAATTGTAATTTGAGAACACTTTCTCCACTGGCGTGACGGTAAATGTTTTAAACAAACAAAAGTCATACGTGGGTCGTCGTCAAATAAACGCCACCCTGCGTTGCCCCAGAGCCGGGGGCGGCGCCCTGAGGCCATGTACACACGGAGCCGGGGGTTTTAAAACAGAATAACTTTCCCCCTCCGCTGACTTCAACTCAGGCACTTGGTAGTTAAATGAACAGTTCAAAACACTGTAAAAACAGATCATTTACAGATGATCTTATTAACCCTTTACCTACGGATGGGATGCTGTTGGCGCACCGGCCGTCGCACCACCTGCTGGTCAACGGCAGTCTATTCGACTGGAGCACCGGCACCGGCTCCCGGTAACAGTGGTTCATTATTACCGTTTATTATATTGTAAAGTGGCACGCGTCATGAAAAAGGCTGCCGAGCCGAGCCCTGCTCCAGGCGACAGATCAAACTTTGCCAGACGAGGATCAGGTTATTTTTTATCACAAATTCAGGCTGTTTCAAATCAGCCTCAGCTTCAGCGCTCACACGTTTATGACTGTCGGGGAGAACAGGCTTCATGCAGCGTTTAGCTCCGTTCCCCGGGACGATATCTGGTCGGATTTAATGCTGACGTCTTAATAACGACGGCAGATTGAACAGTATGCCATATTGTTTTCCGTAATTGCACGCGAGGCACCGGGAGCCTTTGCGATGGGCCTTGGCCATTAAAAAGGCAAATGACATGAAAGCGGAACAGGTGTCTTGATGAACAAATAATTGTGAAGAGCCCTCACATCGGGCCCTGGGGTGTAGCACAGTAGCACACATGCGGTGGTCTGAGCAGCCACCTCCAATGAGGATCATCCGTGGATCACTGCTGCTGGGAGGTGCCGTGGAGCCCAATGCAGGCTCGCTGTCACACACCATGGCTCCTTCATTCAGGAGCCCTGCGATGAATCAATAGCTGCTGATTTGATAGCCACACTGCACTGATCAGGCTCCATTCAGGCAGAAGTGCCATCGTAACCTCCAAGTTTTTGTTCTCTCCCAGGGTCCAGCCTGGTGAGCACTAAGGGGATGTGAGGGTTGGTCTCCAGCGTCACGATTGGTCCAGCTAAATGAAGACAATTCATTGGACTATGAACAAGAAATGTTCAATAATCACGCGAGGCGTCCGCCTTTGGGATCTGGGATATACTGTATATATATATTAAACTTTAAAACTTTTTTTTAACAACGTACATAACGCTAGAGTGACAGTCACCAACACAGCGGACAAAACCAAAGCAATGCAGCGGCACGGGGCAAAGCAGGCCGGCCCGGCGCCCCCCCTGCACCCAGTGGGGAGGGTTGCTAGTGAAATGAAAGCCTCCATCTGGTTCACTGATAACCGAGGATCCAGATGATTCCCAGCGATTCAGAACATTCCTCAACGTCTGAGCATCAAGCCTGAGATAGAAGAAGCAAGATATAAAAAGTAAATGCAGAAATCCAAATGAGAGAGACGTAAAAAGGGAGTGTATTACCGTCTGGCTGGTGGGGGGGGGGGGGGGGGGCGGCTGTGTTTTCACTCACTAGCGTCTGATCTTCAGTACGAACCGGTAAAAGTTCTGAAATGGGATCACCTCTCCCCGGTATGGACGTGATACAGGGAAACCCAGCGGGCTTTTTAGGTCGATTTTAGATTCCCTCAATACATTCGCCTTTAATGCTCTGATGAGCTTCTTCAAATGAACTTTGACTCCGGATTCTGGTTTTGTATGAACATTTCCGATCACAGAAGAGCTGTCACCGTTTATCACTATTTATCGTTTCTCTCAGAACAAGCGTTTGTTTTCCCTCGGGGAACATGAACGATGCCTTTGTTTATATTCTTAGAACATTTTTAGAAAGTCGTCTATAAAGTATATTACATGTAAACGTATGAACTACACATAGGATGTCCTTCCTGTTCCTGCTTGTCTGGCAGAATCGGGTTATTGTTTGTCCTTTTTCTGCAGTGACTGAGCGAGTCAGCCCGAACCCCTGTTCAGATCGGACTTCGTTCAGCCCACTTGGAGCTGATAGATGGTGGAAAACATCGGAATTCCATTACTATTATGTATTTCTTTATTCATTTTAAAGCACAGATAAATAATTCATAAGCAGACAGAACGAAGTGCCGTATTCTGCGTGTGGGGTTATCAGAACTCTGCACAATCTATTTCCACCGTGGGAAGTTGATGACCTGATTTTGTCACCAGTGGGTGCAAACCCAGTTCTGCCCAGTTCTGCCCAGTTCTGCCCAGACTGCCTGTAACCCCCGGCATCCAGCAGCTGGGACTTGAATGACTTGTTTATCCCTCTAGTCCAGGCATTGGCAAACTACGGCCCGGGGGCCATATACGGCCCGCTGGTCTTTTTAATCCGGACTTGTCCAAATTATATAATTGTATTATAATTAAGCATCATTCCTTTTACCTTTTCCCTGCAGTGCTGCCTGTAAAAAGCAAAATCCTTTCATGTCATTTACATTACTTCACACAAACACTCAATCCGTCTGTTCCTGACTCCGCCCCTCTGCCAAATTTTAGAACCCAATGTGGCCCGCGAGTCAAAACGTTTGCCCCCCCCCGGCTCGAGTCTCTCTGGCTGGCAGCGCAGCTCCAGTCTAGGACAGGCCAGGACACCCGAGTGGGTTGCAGGACTCGTCGGCTCCAGACAGTTGGACAGAGTCCATTTGGAAACAGAAATCCTGCCAACAGGAGCGACTGCAGCCCTGAAATGTCTTCAGTAAAGCACGCCATTAGATGGGGATCGTTCTTTGATGCATAATTGATGATAATTTGATGCATTTGATCCATAATTGCAGTGCTGTGACCAAATGTCTGTTCTGGATCTAAACGCTAGAATCACTGATTTTAAAGCGATGGGAAATCTCCGAACGCCGGCTGTAATATCAGGGTCGTGATCTCACTCCTTCACATTTTGATTTCATTGAATTGACAGAAGCATACGAGTATAATTCCTTTCAGGACCGAGCTCGAAACTCAAATCACTCGTATGTCAAATAAATGTTTCCCTGATGAAATTACTGAAAACAATTGAATCCATTGTTCCATTTTCCATGTTCAGCTCCGCTACATGGTGAGTGCCCCGGTTTTTGCTCTATTTGGCCGACAATCCAAACCCCACAGAATATTCTTTATTATGACTATGCAAACACCGAACCTACCCAACGAAAGATTAAAGTCTCCTCTTTCACCAGGAAAGATAACTACTGTACTCTATTTCTTTATCAAAGTACTGAACAATCTCACTGATCACTTTAAATTTGTGTTGTTTTATTATTCTGCTTGAACCGACTTGAATTTTCTGTTACATTTACCTGCATTTTCTGATATTATTATTGTTATGTTGTACTACGCACCGGACGGAGCAGCACTCCTAATCTCTTTGCATAGCCACTATGCAAAGACAATAAAGGCTTTCTATTCTATTCTATTCTATTCTATTCTATTCTAAGAGGAGCATTTCTAAAAAGCCCTTGCGGTCTTGTTTCCATTGAAAGTCCTTCGTACGTAAATCATCGACATTTAACAATACAAATAAAACTAATATTAAATTAGTCAATTGATGCAATTGATGTCTGAGGAAAAGGGGGCGTCGTCGTTGCAGTTTCTCCGGACCACCTGTGCGTCGCCCGTTTAACGGCGGCGGTATCCACCCGTGTCGCTCTTCTTCATCGGGTCCCCTTTGAAAAGGTTTCACTGTAATGGAGGCAAAGTGATGCTTAAAGCAGCAATGCAAGAGGAGAGCTTAGAGATGTGCCCCCCAGGGTCGTAAGGGGGCATTTGCTGCTAAATTTACCTGGATAGTTGAGGCGGTTGAATACATTCAAATGCCCTTCCACTCAGTGTGACCTTTAAGGTCCAAATTAATAACATGTTTTATTTTCTTTTGCTTCAGCAGAGGATCTCTGATGGACTTAATTCTCCATCTGTCAAAGCAAACAAGCAGCCTGTAAATCCAAACGACATTCACTGCCCCCCCCCCCCCCCCCACACACACACACACACATTTATTAACCACTCTCTGAATATGGAACAGTCAGGATCAATCTTTTTCCATTAGCGACAGATTGGAGATCGGATGGCTTCATGGTCACAGATGGCCGAGCCTCAACACAAAGGGAAGTGGTTCCAGTCACTTAGTTAATTACAAGGTATTGGGTTCAATGCCCCCCCCCCCCCCCCGTCCCGGACCGGACCGGACCGGACCAAACTTTGAAGGCTGGGGGTGACGACACTGACAGAAATACGGCCTCTCTGGAAAGCCGTTTGCACACCGAGCTGGACTTCAGGTATTTTATTGTGAACCCACATTGCCTCAGTCGGGGGGGAAAAATAAAAACGACATTCCAGCAAAAACCAAACCAAATATTTGCATCTGAACTTTGGTGTTATTTTAGTCCAAAGTGAAGAAGCTGGTCCTGAAAGGTCAACGGCCTTTATTTCATTACGGGGCATTCATTTCTGAAGACACGGAACCGGTGTGACGAGAAGGTTCTCACTGTGCTGCGTGGGTTCTGTCAGGGTTCTCCAAAAACATGCAGCCATTTGTCTTTTACCGTTTTGTCTTCTTATTTCAGGACTCAGTTATTGTGAAACCTTGACCTGTTCGGGGGGGGGGGCTCTGGGACTTTCTCTCATCTCTTGCATCACGCCCGTGTTCTGGAACACACACTCAATAAAAGCACACTCAGCTTGATTCTCCTCGTCACTTGTGGCGAGAGGCTTTGTTTTTTATTCAATTTCCTCATTCTCACATTTTCAGTTCAGTTTGTGCTCGAGACAACGGTAGGGACGTTTGGGTTCCTGTGTCGGCTCCTTGATGGAGACCCCCACCCCCCCGCCAGCGCCTTCACCCACCCCCAGAATTGTATTGAGCGCTCCGTCTTTCCTGCGTGGCGTCGCTCCACCCGTTGCAACGCGCTGGTTGTCGTCAGGACAAAAGAGGAGGAAGACGTGCTTCCCGTCTGAATCGGGAGTTTCTTGAAGAGGGACGATAATGTGATTAGTAATACACCGCTGGAGGGGGTGGTGCACAGCGCCTCACAAAGGGAGGGCGCGGTATTTAAGTGCGTTGTGGCAATAGAAGACAACAGTAGATGGGTTTGGTTTTTTATTTGCCCTTCAGAGGATTTGGAAATCTCTATTTTTCCAGGTGTCAGCAGAGATTGGTTCTGCAGCTCAATCTTTAAGGGGGACATTTAATTAACCCCATTAATAACAGACTAGTGTAAACTTTCCAGTTCGGTAGACACCATTAATCACGATTTACACAAGTTTTTTATCTTCAGTCTTGAGGCTACCGAGTAAGGCAACGCAACGCAACGCAACGCAACGCAACGCAACGCAACGCAACGCAACGCAACGCAACGCAACGCAACTTTCCCCTTTGACCGCTGCATCTGCAGGCAGCTTTGAGGGCATTCCTTATATTGAATGTTAGTTATTAGATGTTTTATCAGCTTTGCTCAGCAGGAGAAGACGCCAACGGGACAACAGTCCTTTAAATCCTGTCCCATGGGGATTAGGAAAATGCGTCCGAAACCGTTGTCAGGGATGTTGTCAGGGATGTTGTCAGGGCACTGGGCCCGCGGGGTCCGGCGTGTTCTGCAGGGCTTCGCTGCAGGCGCTGGGCAAGGCGGGTCACTTTTCAATCTCCAGTTGCTCAAGGATCCGTCAGTGCTTCGAATAAAGGAAAACTCACTTTCAGAATACCCCCCCCCCCCCCCCCCCCCCGCAATGCTTGAGTGGTGTTTGATTGTTCTGTTATGGCTTCTTAATCTATTTATAAAAGGCAACAATATTTTCTTACTTGGTTTTTCACTGAAATCAATCAGCCTCAGAGAGACTCTTATCTACATTTTCCATTATGTTAATTACATCCCTAATGTTGCGTTGACACAATGAATACATAAAGAACTGATTTCTGTTTAAGGAAAACAATAAATGACGACATATTTGCCTCCAGCTCATGCATATTGATATTATCATTATTATCTTGTGTGAATACAGAGATATTAATTGTTTGATGATGCAAGCGCTTAGGAAAAAATATTCATCGATATTCGACACTGAAAAGGTGTCAATTAATGTCAGGAATAATTGGAGTCTGTTAGCGGATCGGTCCATGAGCAGCCAGCTGCAGCTTCAGCCGCCGGGCTGCCAGAACGGATGCTCAAGTTGAAAGTCCTCTGCTTGAGAAGTTAATGTTCACAAAATCAGTGCCGTGATTTAATGTCGAGTTTCCACAGATCGTGTGGCGATTTTTCATATTCATGAACAGCCTGTTTATGTCAACAGCTTTTGCGTTGACATAAAAGGCTTCTTCTTTGTAATCACATTTTGAAGCGCCTATGGAGATACATCTAAAGCACCGAGTCTAAAGGAACTAGATCTACATTTTGGTCTTGTTGACGTGTCAGGATGGATCCACCGCTAATTTCCACTCAGACTGTTTTCCCACTATTCACATGAGAACATTTGTTTCAGTATCAAAGGACAAGATCCAAGTTATTACAGAGTTATTACCAAGTTATTACCATGAATGGTTGTGACTGGATACCGGAACATGCTGAATTCAGATGAAAAAACATGGAATTGATGATAACAGATCATTCTGAAAGTCTGATGCTGTCATTTTGCCAGTGCTGGTATCTTTGTGGCATTCTAATCTGGCACTCCAACGGGAATGCCTTTGAACCCATGATGTCTGAAGCATCAGTGATGGATCACATCCCTCTGGAAGATTGCTCTGAACACTATGGACGCGTATAAGACCTGGGAAGTTGTGGTTTATTGGCAATCTTATTTTCAGCAGTGATGTCGTGCTTGCTTGACTCGGCTTTTCAATGTAATATTTGATATTGGAGATTTGTATAAAAACACAAAGTGGTTGTGTGACCATTATAGGACCTGCCGGGTCGACAGACAGAAGCCTTCAAAGCATTATTAGAACACTTCTCAAGGAGGCGCTTCTTTTCTCAATCCCCGGGTACCGACGCACGGCGGTGGCGAATAAGCCTGGGTGTCATTTCGGAAGGAGTGTGCTGATGCAAATGGATCTGGCCTTCGGTGACAATGGGGGGCATCGGCCCCTAGCGTTGACTTGATGAGCCGCCCTCGGTGGAAATGAATTTGGATTTCACAGATGCAATTCAGTTCAAGAAAGCGCGGTCGCCTCCGGCGGTGTCTTTAAGAGGGGAGATAATCGGATCAGTAATGTGATACACCGCTGGAGGGGTGCAGAGTAAAGCCCAGCCGCATTGAAACAGCAGCAGTCATCAAAGTCTTGAGATCAAATTTGGCCGAAAAGTGACGGTATTGGCAAATCGTAAACATGGAACTGGAATTCAGTCTGTTGAAATAACAGTTCCAGAACTTTCTCAGGTCCCTTAAGTCCTGCAATAACCGGTTGTTGTGTCGATGCTGCATTAATGTGGACTCTGGGCACGAGGGCAAAGAATTACTGGAAGCAGGCATCGGCTGCTCGTAAACACCAAACCTGAACTGACCACATTATTTGGTTGGGAAGTATTCCAGACACTCTTCAGAGGACAGCTGGGCAAAAAGACAATACATTCAAAAGCTGTTGGAGTTAACCCCGGTGCTGATTGAAAAATCCCTGTTCACGAGAACCCACAACTTTGGCAAGGAAAAACTTCCCTTTAACAGACAGAAACCTTGGACAGAACCTAAGGCTCATGGTAGAGTTTTAACCCGAACCCTAAATTAATGATCTTGTGGGTCAAGTTGAGTTCTGTCTTTCCCTGCTAATCCTGTAAAGTGCCTTGAGATGACTTTCTGTTGTGATCTGGCACTATAGAAATAAAAATGTATTGCACTGAATTCTCTCAGTTGATTTTTTAACCTTCCAAAATCACTGTCCTGCTGCAAAGAAAAAGCTCTCCCAGTCCTCCACGTAACGCCTTAGGCTCCAGTCATAATATTGCCAGTCTTGAGTTAGCGCTTAATTCTCAGGAAATTATTTTCTTGTCCTTGTGCCTCTACCTCAGGCAATCTGGGGAAACATTGAAGAGCTTTGTTGCTCATAAGCTCCATGATTTTGACTGCCTTATTAGGCCCGAGCGCCTATCCTAGGCGTAATTAGGCCCGAGCGCCTATCCTAGGCGTAAGGGGCTATTGCTTTTGCAACGCAGAAGACGACAAGTTGACGAGCGCAGCGAGTCAACCCTCGACAAAGTTGACGAGCGTAGCCAACCGTGTTTGTAACTGTCTTGTAACTGGTTGACCAACACACTCACGCCCACACACACGACACTCAACAGCACACACACACAGACACACCTACAAAAATCACAATGCATTGTTCCTATGGGGGGTCCGACGCCAACTTTGTCGGACAGCCACGAAATTTGGTACAGACATGCGTCAAATCAGGGCTAAAAAAATTAATTATTATGGCCACGCCCCCAGACACACAGGAAGGCGGCCATATTGGATTGAAACTTAAAAACTGCTGAGTCAGCGTTTGCACACACACACTCCAATCAAAACCAAATTTTAAACACTTATTGACCCTTCTTACCTGGACACTTTAAAAGGGAAACTTTAACAATTGGCCTTACAGCGCCCCCTAGAGAACGATAACAAAAATTGGATGGGAATTTAAAAAATAGTTAGCCAGAAATGATTGAAATTTTCCAGAAAATTCCCTCATGTGGTCCCGATCAAAAAACACAATCGTAACCATGTTGTTGTTTTTATGGCCACGCCCCCAGATGGCCACGGTGTTGCCGTGGCAATGGCTGGCATCCCCCATGTTATTCAAATGAGTGCGACACAAAACAATCACCAATCTTATGAAAATGGCATATTAGCATGGAAACGTCCCAAATTTGCCACATACATTCTCACACACATGCCGGTTGAAAAGGCAATGACACCCAGGCTGCATTTTTTACGCTGTTGCCATGGCGATGGCAACCCCTCCTATGGGGAGGGGTCCGACGCCAACTTTGTCAGACACGAAATTTGGTACAGACATGCGTCATGTCAGGGCAAAAAAAAATGTCTTATGGCCACGCCCCCAGACACACAGGAAGGCGGCCATATTGGATTGAAACTTAAAAACTCCTGATGGCAGATGGCCATATAATCCAAATAACGATTTGACTAAACTGTGAGCTACTCATGCAGCTCAAATCTAAACACTTGCGAAGCACTCAGGACAAAAGCGGCGTGCGTCTGCGGGTCAGCTCAACGGCCTGTAGGCCGGCGAAGGCCTACAACGCCGCTTGTGGCTTTGATTTATATTTGCTTTTACAGAATTGTTCAAATTTGACTGAGAGCAACTCTTGCAACGAGAGGCTAAAACTTGCATTCGACCTCTGAGGCAAAGAGAACTTGACGTGAAGCCATAGAAGAAGTAGAGGGGATATTAGATCTGGAATACGTCCTCACTTACAATTTTCCGCTTTCCTCTGTTGTGCTGTGTTGACTTTTCTACTCACAGAGGAAAAATGCGTGATCTGGAAGTCTGAGCCTTCCTCGTGGTAACCACAAGTGGCCAAATCTTTTATCCAGGGCCGGTGCTCTCATCATTCTACTATGCCCTTTTGCATAAGATAACTGGCGTGAGGAGCCATCTGAATACCGATAATTATTTGCGGTAGTTTCCTGGATCAGCAGCATCCCTGTTCTGGAGAACGGTGAGGCGGATTGTGACAAAAACTCATCTTAGATTTGGTAAAAACATATTTGGCGCCATTATAGACAAGCTGACGTAGATCTTTTTCAACCTATAATATGCGATATTGCCAAATCTCAAACGTCATAAAACAGCCCCAGAATAATGTGAATATGCATATTGGAGGATAAAGATCAAGATCATTTGAGATTATTTCGGCGTTTTGCATCCCCTCCAGTAAACTATGCAGAAATCTTTTCATTTGTTCTATTTTTCTTTTCCTCTCTCATAATCACGTCGCTCTTTGCAGCTGCTGCATAAAATTCCCTCAGGGGATCGAAAATTCTCTTTCATCTCTGACGGATTTTCCCTCACCACCTGGCCGACAAAAGAAATGTCAGTCTTAAAACCAGGACCACTTTCATGGTGGAAAAAGTCTAAGCAGGTCACCTGGATCTGAATTATGAGCCTAAAGTCTTGAGCAATGAACGTGCAACAACCTATTATGTTGCTAAACAACTGCCCACGACCACGCCGTCTGTGCACTGCCTCTGCTTTTTGACACAGACACCTTATTTTAATTAAAGGTTAGGTCATTGAGCAGGTGCAATCATACAAGTACCTTTGGACCATCATTGATAGCCGTTTGAAATTCATAGAGAACAGTGAAGCAGTGATCAAGAGGGGTCAGCAGCGACTCCACTGCTTGAGAAACTGGCTTTTTTCAAGATTGATCGAATTTCATGAAATTGTTTTATGACTCCTTTATTGAACTATCATGACGGTGTTTTATCACTCCTTTATTGAGAGTGTTGTGTCCTTTTCTTTGGTGTCATGGTTTGGCCAAGCTACTCTGAAACAGAAAAAGGCGTTGGATGTAATTGTCAAATGGTCAGGTCGTCTGCTTGGTGAAGCTCAGAGCAGCCCTGCGTCCTCTGTGTGCCTGAAGCCGTGGGCCTTCACACGATTTTGTTATGTTAGCATCATGATAATAAAACTCTTGAATCTTGAATCTTGTACAGTCGGCAGGTGCAGAGGATCGCCTCATCCGTGTTACAGGACGACCTGCCCCCCCCCCACCCTGTATGGTAATTTTGTCTCTCTGGCTTCTGGGTGGAGGTTTCTAGTGCCAAGGTGCCGAACTCAGAGGTACAAAAATAGTTTTCGTCCCGACTGCGGTCGGTCTGCTGAATCAGCATTAGTCTGCGGTTCCTCATGTATTTTAATCCATCATCTTTTTATCGGGTTTAATTTTAATCATAATCTTAATCTTGTGCTGTTGTTCTTTATTATTATTGTGGTTAGCAATTTTTTTTATGACATCCTACTAGGGCTAAAATGTAATTTAATTTTATAATTTGGACAAGTTTGGCGGGCCGGATTAAAAATGTAAACTGGTTAACCATGGGAAAATAAATACATTATTAAAGTTAGACTAAAGTTAGAGCATTTTCAAGCTGGCTTTACTGTTTGCTCCACTTTTAATTTGGTAAAATACGTGGTAATTGAATTGTCTGTGTGTTGCAGATGGTCGCTGCTCCACCGTGAATCTCATTCCACGGCGTTCATTTTGCATTAATGTACAAATCAGATGTTGATGTTGGAGCTTCGGGCAATAACGAAGCTAACCATCTATGATGCCTGCAAGAAGCGTGCTGATAACTGATGATACTGTAATAAATTATGACATAGCACGGTGCTTTATTCATAACGCATTTCTGTTAAGGTCATCCATTTGTATAAGCAACATATACAATGAATTATTAATGACAGAGAAAACAGATTTACGCAGGTACCAAAAGCTCGGATGTTTAAACAAGCAGGTCTGAAATGCGGGCTCAGCCTCGTCTGAACTGAATCCGGAATGTTATTTCATTCAGGGTTCTTCCCAAATCTACGTGAGTTTGTGGAGACTCTGGTTATTTCCCTGTAAAAGTGTGTTTATTAGCCTGTAAAATATATGTGATGCTTTTAAACGGCAATGTGCACATTTATAAACCTCCTCCTAATGTTTCGTAGAATACCCTAATTATTTGAGATTATTAATTACTCCTTAATCCCAGTCCAAACTTCCGCTCACACTGATCAATATCAGCTGTTTTAATGATTTACTGCAGAAAAGCTGCACTTTCCGTGTCGGAACAAAAACAAGCTTACATTTGCAGAGATCCACACAGTCCATCATTCCTCCGGTCCCGGTGTTGCTCGCTAATATCTCTATGTTTAAATCATGCTGGAGATATATTACACAGCCTCAGGCTCAGTGCTTTTCCCCTGGCCTCACTTTGTCCTTGATGGCAGCACCCTTCCTTAAGCTGTAATTTATTTGTTGTTCACCTGTCGCTTTTGCTCGCAATCAGCCATGCATGTTTTTTTTACCGCTAGCGATTGCTCATCCTGTTAGCATTTGCAAGAAAGATGTTAGCTGAGGAGAGAAACCCTTCCGCCGACACATGATGAAATGGCTTTAAAAAATATGTTTACCATGCAAAGTGTATTAAATGATTTGTTCAGCAAAACAATGACAGAAGGAAGGAAAACCGAGACGCTTTATATCCAGTCCAGATGGTGCTATTAATTTAAATTAAATTAGATTAAATTTTATTTCTATAGCGCCAGATCACAACAGAAAGTCATCTCAAGACACTGTACAAGAGTAGAAGGAAAATACCTGCAGGGAAACACAGAACCCAACTTGACCCACAAGAGCAACGGAGGCAAGGAAAAACTTCCCTTTAACGGCAGAAACCTTGACAGAACTCCAAGACTCATAGTGGATGGCTCTCTGTCTGACCGGCTGGGTTGAGAGAGCAAGAGAGAGAGAGAGGGCGAGAGAGAGAGAGAGAGAGATAATGACAGGTAGGATAAAAGTCAAAAACAAGGAGATGGATAGGAAAGTGATAGAGAGACAGAGCAGGAGCAGACAAAAGCAAGATGTACAAAACTTGAAATGCTAATGCTAGCAATATGGGCATCAGTGTAGAGGGCCACAGGTCCAGGTTCTGCAGCACCACGGACAGATGCAGACAGAGACATAAAGAGTGACAAACATATTTAATTAAATTTTATTTAGATTTAATAACAGGATGTTCTCGGTCATCCAGGAGTTAATGTCCTTAAGGCACGTCTGAAGTCTAGCCAACTGATCGACTTTGTCTGGCTGAACTGACAGGTATAATTGTGTATCATCCGCATAGCAGTGGAAATTTATGCTGTGTTTCTTAATGATGTTACCTAAGGGAAGCATATACAGCGTGAACAGAATAGGTCCAAGCACTGAACCCTGTGGAACTCCATATTTAACTTCAGTGTACGTAGAAGATTTATCATGAACACTTACAAACTGAAATCTATCAGATAAATATGATCTAAACCAGTTCAATGCAGATCCTCTAACACCAACAGATTGTTCCAGCCTCTGTAACAGAATCTGATGATCTATTGTGTCAAAGGCTGCACTGAGATCTAATAAAATAAGCACAGAGACAAGTCCATTATCAGACGCTATTAAAGGTCATTGGTGACTTTAACTAATGCTGTCTCTGTGCTATGATGAGCTCTGAAACACGACTGGAAAACCTCAAATAACTGATTGTCTTGTCAGAATTCACACAGCTGACTGGAAACTGCTTTCTCTAGAAGCTTTGACAGGAATGGAAGGTTTGAAATTGGCCGATAGTTAGCCAAGACATCAGGATCCAATGTTGGTTTTTTGAGAAGCGGTTTAATGACTGCTGTTTTAAAGACTTGGGTACATAGCCTGTGAGTAAAGATAGATTAATTATATTTAGCAAAGCAATACTAATGAGGGGAAGACTTCTTTCAGTAGCTTAGTTGGGACCGGGTCTAAGAGACAAGTGCACGGTTTAGATGAGGCAATAGCCACACTCATTTCCTGCAAGTTAATGGGGGTGAAACTATCCAAGTAACTATCAAGAGTAACAGTCGTATCTCTACTTCCATCGCTCAGGGAGGGGTCAATGCCACACGAAGGCAGACGCTGATGAATGAAATGTTCTCTTCAGTATAAAAGGAGAGATAGTAATGCCACTTCATCATATGCATTGTTGTTTTTGTAACCGATCAATATTTGCTATTTTCTCCATTTGTTTCTTGTTATTGGGCAGATATAAAACACAGTCCAAAACGAGCAAATTAACAACTGGGAGATGCATCCAGAACCAACACTGGTGATGGAATCACCCTGGCTGTGTTTGGAACGTGTCCCAGTCCTCAGACCTCCACACTGGAATAAATATTCCTAATTTTTTAATGCAACCAGATTATTCGTAGCTTCCCCGACAGTTGTAAAAAAAAAAAAAAAAATTACCTCTGCCGAGGCCGGGCAATATGTAATCACGGGTGTTGGTTTGTTTGTTTGTCCGTATTTCTGTTAGCAAGATAACTCAAAACGTTCTGGACGGATCTTGATGGAATTTTCAGGAAATGTTGGGAAAGTTACCAGGAACAGATTATTACATTTTGATCATGATCCAGAAGAGATCCTGGTTCATGGATCCCCTTGAAATATTTGTTAACATTGCAGTCAATGAAGCTTCAAAAGTTGTTCCTCAATATCTCATTGATTACTGACCGATGTTTATGGAATTTGACACAGCAATGGAGGGTGGGGGTTTCTCTCTCACCAACCAATTTCATATGGATCTGATCCAGAATGAGGTCAGTAAAAATATTGAATTCTAAAAAACAAAAAAACAAAAAAAACATTTATGGATTAAAAAAATCAGTTTAAAAGACATCAACTTCAGCCTCGGTGGAGGTAAATATATAAATTCTTTGACCACACAAAATGTTGGCCAAGTTGCCAATCAATGGGGTTTTTGTTGATGATGATAAATATATTTATTAGATAGAATGTTAGAGCAGTACAGTCAAACAGTAGTAAAACACCCTGTCGAAATGGAGCATTTCAAAAAAGCCCTTGCGGTCTTGTTTCTGTTGAAAGTCCTTCGTACATAATTCATCGACATTTAACAGTACCAATAAGACTAAAAATAATTTACTCCATTGATGCAAAATAACAATAAGTTAAAAAGACACATAATATGTACAACGTAGGTGGACAAAAAAGGGGGTGGGGGGGGGGGTTTGATCCGGAAAGAGTCGTGATGACTATCTCCGTTTCTGCCCCCCTGAAAGGTGAATTTTTGGGGCCGTTTTGAATGTGGCCAAAGAGGTGCATGTTTTGAGGGCAGGAGTCAAACAGTTCCACCCTTGGGGGGCAGTACCGTAATTCCCGGTGTACAAGCCGCTACTTTTTTCCAATATTTTGAACCTTGCGGTTTATGCAACGACGCGGCAAATTTACGTATATTTTCCCACTTTCGTTACGAGCCGTGTTTCGTTAAAGCCTATTTATTTTCGTTACAAAATTAACGCCCGCCCGCCCGGAGGGAAAGCCCCGCTTGCGCGTAGCTGGGGAGATCCGCGAGAAGCGCCCGGCGCTCGTCCAGAGTCGCCGCCGCCGGACCGCCGTACCCGGTCCCCGCCGCCTGTCCGCCATCCGCTACGCGGCGTCGGACGCGCCGCGTAGCGGGGAAGGAACCCACCCCCTCGACCTCCCGGGCGTCCCCACCCCTGCCGCACCACGCTCGCGCGGACGGAGGATGAGGGGCACGGGGGCAAGGGGGACGGGGACACCCCGCCAGGCGGGCGCGCGCACCGCGCAGCCTCCGACGGGCGGAGAGGGGAGGGCGACGGGGCAACTGCTCCCCCAGCCGCGGCTCGAGCCCAGCCCCGCTTCGCACCCCAGCCCGACCGACCCAGCCCCTAGAGCCAATCCTTATCCCGAAGTTACGGATCTGATTGCACTTGTGGCTTACGAATATGTGCGGCTTATTTTAGTACAAAATATATATATTTTTTAATTCAGTGGGTGCGGCTTTTTCACAGGTGCGCATAATAGTTCAGCAATTACGGTATTATAAAAAGATGATTTACCCATGTTAGTCTTATAGGAGGGTATAATCAGGTTGTTGTTTGAGCTCCCTCTAGTGTTGTGGCTGTGGGTGTCAATAAATCTGGGGAGGTGTTTATTCAGGTATGCAGGGATTGAGGGGACTGAGGGCAGAGCTGCATTGACTATTTTAAATGCCAATCCCATTTTGAGTTGTTTAACCCTGTCTTCTACCCTGAGCCATTTTAGGCTAGCAAAATGTCCAGGAAGAAGGTGGGTCATGGGCCCCAGATTGAGGAGTAGCCGAATCAGTTTGTTTTCGGAGGTTTGGAGCCTGGTTTTCAGGGACATTTTGATGTTGGAATACCAGGAGGTGCTAGCATAGTCAAAAAGGGGCTGAACGAGGGCTCCAGCAAGAGTCCGGAGAGCACTTTTGTTGACAAAAGCAGACATTCTGCCCAAAAATCTTGTTCTCTGATTGACTTTTTTGATCACCTTAGTTGCCATACTATCGCCAGACAGGTATTTGTCAAGAACACAGCCCAAATAGGTAATCTCTTCTTTGCTGGAGATTACTGTATTATCGACTGTGACCTTGAAATCATAAACATCTATCTCACTTAGAGAGTGTCTTGACCCAAGTTCCAATAACCAAGTTCAATGAAGAAATCGTTCATGTTGCATGTGGAACATTCCTTACAGCTTGTAAAGCACATTGAGTTCAATAACTTCAGTCATCTTTCTAGATGTTTTATAAAACAAGTCATGAAGGTCAATCCATTCTGGAAATAAGAGCTGCAGTCCAGATTCAGTGCTTTTAACAGGTGTAAAACATTAAAGCAGATCAGATACCCACTGTGTCTTCCAGGCACGAAGCAACCTTGCTGCTGACAACCGCGCCTGCGCGTGAATGAGGCATCATGATAAATGGGTACCACTACCAACGGTTTCACCCGGAGTCCGGGTTTCTGCTGATAATCACTCGACATGCCTTTGGCTGGGCCGCGAGAGAAGGGATGACACGTTATTATTCTGGCTGCTAATGCGTTTATTCCCTCAAATTGCTCGTCCCTGCCACCGTCTTTGTCTTCGGCTCATGTTTCAATGTGTCGCTCTGGTAGCAGGACTCAGTAACGATAACTGTTGTCATTATCATTGCCGTTATCAGAAGGAATGAGATTTTACCCTAATCACATGGTAGACTGGACCCCCCCCCCCAGCATCCTGTGAAAAGCATGTCATTGATGACTTGATTTAGAGTTTGTTCAGCGTTTGACGGACGGAGGACCCTCAGAGGAAGCGATAAACTTGGCTGTGGTTAAGGGTGAATAACATGTCGTCGTCACCACAAGAAGCTACTTCTGTCCCCCCCCTCTGTCATAAAGGCATTCGTCTCATTTTTATGTCGGGGGTGGGAGGCCCAGCAGGGATGAAGAGCTAGATTCTTTACTGAAGATTCACCCGAGCAGTGCTTGTATTCGCCTCAGGAATGCAGAGTGGATGGCGCATCCCACCCGGCGTTTTCCGACAGACCGCTCCCCCCCCCCCCCCCCCCCCCCCGGCAGCGGGGAGGGTTAGCTTCATTTGTCATCTTTACTAAACAACAAAGTTCTGTTTGTTTTCATCTCGATGATATTAAGGTGTCACGCTCGTGTTCTCCTAAGCAGTTTGAATTTTATCAGCCCCTGTCTCCCATTGAGACACGTCACCCAGATAGCGTGGCTCCCAGCTAACGTGTTACAACACTTCACCTAGCTAGCATGGCTCCAAGGTAACGAGCGTTACAACACGTCACCTACCTAGCGTGGCTCCCAGGTAACTAGTGTTACGACATGTCACCTAGCTAGCGTAGCTCCCAGGTAACGAGCATTACGACATGTCACCTAGCTAGCGTGGCTCCCAGGTAACGAGCATTACGACTCGTCACCAAGCTAGTGTGGCTCCCAAGTAACAAACGTTACAACACGTCACCTAGCTAGCGTGGCTCCAAGGTAACGAGCGTTACGACATGTCACCTAGCTAGCGTAGCTCCCATGTAACGAGCGTTACAACGCGTCACCAAGCTAGTGTGGCACGCAGGTAACGAATGTTACAACACTTCACCTTGCTAGGGTGGCTCCCAGGTAACGAGCATTACGACTCGTCACCAAGCTAGTGTGGCACGCAGGTAACGAATGTTACAACACTTCACCTTGCTAGGGTGGCTCCCAGGTAACGAACGTTACAACACTTCACCTTCCTAGGGTGGCTCCCAGGTAACGAACGTTACGGGTGATTGTAAAGATGTCGGCGGTGGCTGACAACGACAGCGAGAGACTATTCTAACTCTAAAAATTTCAACTCAACGGTGTGGAAGTTTTTTGGGTTCCTGAAAGTTGAAGCGGGGAAATTTGACGACATGCCAGTTTGCAAGAAATGCCGAGCTAGTACCACGAACTGTAACTGCACTATATGTATGAAGTTGTACAGCTGTACTTTTTACAGATATTTTGAATATAATTAATCTGGCAAAAGAGAGAAAAAACAAAACAAATCAAGTTTAATTTGAATGATTGTGCCATTATTATTAAAACTGTTAATAATAAAGGCAACACGTTCCCTGCTTCAGCTCCCAGCGGCTCCCTGCTGGGTTCTCAGCTCCATCAGGGACTGGGCCGTCATGAAAGTTACGCATGATGCTGCTGCTGCTCAGAAACGTGTACCAGGCTGAGAACTAAACTCCTGTCGGCACGCCGGTGCAATGCAGATGCTTGCTTAGACATCATAAATAGTTGAGGACGGTGCCGGTACAGTTTACTCTGTGGCTGCGTACGTCACACCTCCAGGAAGTCATTAATCGCTCTCTAATTACTCTGCCGGACTATGTTCGTCGAGATCCTCCCCGTAGTCAGTCAGCGTTTACGGCTTAGATCAGGCATGGGCAAACCAAGGCCCGGGGGCCATATGCGGCCCGTTGGTCTTTTTAATCCGGCCCGCCAAACTTGTCCAAATTATATCATTAAATAAAATTGTATTATAATTAAAGCTCATTCATTTGATCTTTTCCCTGTAATGCTACCTGTAAAAGGCCAAATCCTTTAATGCTATAGCTTTCATGTGTCATTCATATTAGCTCACACAAATACTCCATCCATCTGTTCTGTGAAATTTTAGAACCAGTTGTGGCCCGCGAGTCACAAAGTTTGCCCAACCCTGGCTTAGATCCTATTTGTGCTGTGGTAGGCAGCACGTCTACACGCAACTCCTGCCGTGGCTTTGCCTGAGCTGCAGAGAAACCTGGAACAAACCCAGAACATTTCATTAAACAGAATCTGTAGCTTGTCCTATTAAAAGAGACGAAACCATGAAACTCAAAGAGAACAGTCCCTACGTCTCCCGGAGGAGTAACGCACTATTAGGCAGCGTGCCCCACATCGTGTTTCACACTCACAGAAGGATTCGCTTTATCACAATGCCAGTGCGTCCCACTTTAACAAGACTCGCAGGGCTTTCGGTGCACTGGAAGACTGGTTTACTGTCCAAGATGTGGGCAGTGCTGCATTAAAGACACAGTTTGGAATGAAGCGGGGGGGTTAATCCCTGATTTCACAATTTATTCATTTCAAGTGGCGTGTATAAAACCAGTCTATTAAATATATGTTTGGTACATTTGGGTGAATTAGAACTTGTATGGTCAAATTGTGTACTGTTGGTATACTAAT